>NW_016838747.1:0-4598 GCF_001698545.2 Rhinopithecus bieti | reverse complement strand
ATTCCTGAAGACAGAGCCGATGTGATGTACTCATAGGTGGATCTCTGCTCCATCTATGAGGAGATGGCCTTGCTCTTCAAGTTTCAGCAATTCTGGGAAGTCAAGGTCACCTCCGTCTCCTCCTCCCTGCTCTGCAGCTCAACTGAGAACAGTTTTCTCATTGGAATATCATCTGTTTAAGGAATACAAGTCGCTGCTTTAGGATTTGGGGCCTGAGTGCACCTGCTGGATCCAGCCCAGGACTGGAGACACTTTCCAGAACAAAACTTCACCTGACACATGACCAGTCACACTGTTTTACTTGCACAATTTCAGCTTCCTCAGAAGAAAATTAAAATTGCTGAGACTTTTTCATAAATGTTGTGCCATGTCCTTTTTCTGTTTCCTTGCCTGTTCATTTATGTCAGACCAGGTAACACTTATATGTAATGAGATCAGAATTCTGCCTCCAGTAACACATCTGAGGTGACACTTGATTGTACTTTTGGTTTAGGCTCCAAAATGTAGATTATAAAATTAATCAACCTCATTTTTATGTCAAAAGAAATCTGCATTATCTGAATGTCAACACTTTTTGGAATCTATCCGGTAACTGAAGTAACAAGAAATCTTACCCACACCAAAAACTGGATAGACAGACATGACTAAAATGCAGTTGACACTTACTTAACTGGAACAGAGGTTGCAGAAGCCACAAGATATTGAGGGCACTACATGACAAGCACTATAGACATCTGAAAGACAGATGTGGACTCGGTAAATGCAGCAGTTCCAGAGGGTCTTTTACTTTTAAAGTTTCTGTAGTTTCTCTCCAGAAACCTCAGGATTCTAAAAAATAAAATCCAAATGCATTTCCTATGGATCAGAATTGCAGATGATTAATTACTGAGAAACATACGAGGAGCCTGCTTCTGGAGCTTCTATAGGGAAGGACTTTTCCAGAACCTTATCTTATGTGAATGAAGACAAATCTTCCATTCCAGATTTTTCTTCCATCTTTCCATTATTATACAAACGAGCAAAGTTAGCCAATAGGGGTAAGAAGTAAGTAAATAGTCTAGGGACACTGAAACCACAAAAGGGATTAGCTGACAAAAATGAGCTTTTCCCCCTGGTGATGCCTGGTCAAGGTCACAGCCCAGAAGAGGATGCCGATCACGTCTCTAGGTTTCCATGGTCAGAATGGGCGGTGCTTACCCGCACTGCATAATCTATTCTCACAAGGATGATGGCTCTGAATTAAAGACGCAAGTGTGGCAATGCACAGACTCTATCTGAGGAGAACGTAGGGAAACTAATGGAAAATGGCAGAGAGTGAGACAAGACAGTAGAGGAATCCGAAGCCTCTGCTATCACCATTTTTAAGACCAAGGTCTTGAAAACTCCCTGACTGACTTCAGCTTCTGTTATCATGAAGCCTTTGCTGGATTCCTAGCTGAGAAAATAAAAAGAACAACCTGCATGCACTTCCCAAGTCTCCCCTTGTATCCTGTTTGCTTTAGATCTCTAGGGAAAATGTCAGATACATGGGCCTAGTGTCAGTGTAGGTGGCACTTCCTATAAGCTACACAATAGGAAGAAGGGAAAATGTGTGTTATTGGAATAGTGGATATGGAGTGGGGTGTCATCTGAATGTATCTGGACCTGCTGGTATTCTCAGGTGCAACAGTCAAGTGCAGGAGCCCATTGAAGAAAGACATCGCTCCCCAAACTCCTGTAAGTTTCTGTATTCAATTTGGATCCACTAACGAAGTGAATCCAGAGCTTCAGAGAAGGAACTTCCTCTTTCATCATATAATCCTTGCTTTGTTTCACCCTGCAGAGTTCAACAGGTTTAGTAAGGCTAATCACTTGTTTCAAGAAATGGTGTCAGCAGCATATGGCGTCACTGAGAGATTATTCTAAACCAGAACAAAGCCATTTCATGTTGGCCTAGAGAAGCTGGGGTAAATGTTTGTGAGCCCCAACTGGAACCTCCTTGCAAGGCAAGGGCTGGGCTGGAGAGTCCCTCAGGAGCCACACAACACAGGTTCAAGCCCTGGAGCAGGTGCACAGGAGGCTGCTGAGAAGGGTTCCTCTGAAGGCCTGAGTCTTCCTTTGTCAGAAAAAAAAGGTAAAATAGGAGTTCAACAAGTTGCTGATATCTGAACCATTCATACTATTTAAGGCAATGAGAACTATTTTTAAAGTGGGCTTCTGGGATTATTAGTATCGTAATAGTGAGAATATGAAGAATACGGATGGTTTTACTAACTCAGTGGATACAGAATTGTGGTAGCCACTATAATTCTATGAATAAGAAATTCAGATTTCAGTGTTAAGTAATGTTGCCTACACTATATGAGTGACAGGGCAGTGGTGGATCTTGGAGTGTGGCAGGGGCACTTACCAAGTGAGTCAGAAATCAATATGTAAAAATGAGGATCTATGGATATGAACTGAAAGTATGTAAATACTTCATAAAATACTAACAAATGGAGTTCAAAATTAACACAAAATTATTACAAACACAAATTCCTTGACAATTATATTGGGAGCAGTGAGTTCATAAAGAATTCCAAACTACTGTTTCAACTTCTGATTCCTATTGTTCCTGAGATGAGAAAATCAGCTCTAATTACACATCACAGGGCAAATCTCTAAACCAAGAGTGCTTCCATTGAAGATGCTGGGGAATCAGACACAGGGCAGGTGCTAGAGACACTGGACCAGGAGTACCCAGCGGATCTCAGAGGGACCTGCTGGACGCTCATATAGGAGATCAGCAGTCACTGTCTCAGGTCACCAGTGAGCTGTGCCAGTGCCTGACAGGTCCAGAATAGGGCCAAGGCCTCTTCTCAGTGTCATGGAGAGGGATGGTTCCAGAAATCTTCCAGGCGGTCTCTATGCTTATAAAATGAAAGTTCACAATGAGGAACATGCTCTGAGGGGGCTTATTCTTCCGTGAAAGGACCTCTGTCCACAAACATTCATAAATGGAGCAGGACATGCATTTCATCGAACAGGATTAGGGCTCAGACCATCTGCATCTCACTCTCATAAGGGCAGTGTGTCATTTACCTTCCCTTTCTTATCATGGATCAGGCTCTGAGGTAGCAAATGTTCTGCCTCATAAATATGCAAATAAGCTGAGATCCACTGAAGTAAATAACCTGACATCCACTGGATGTCTGTGCCCTGAGAGCATCATCCAACAACCAAACCCTCCTCTAGAGAATCCCCTGAGAGCTCAGCTTCTCATCATGGACTGGGCCGGGAGGATCGTTTTTTTGGTGGCAGCAACTACAGGTAAAGGAACACCTATTCCCTGGGATGAGAGGGGAACTCTTTTCAGTCAAAAAGAATTTTATCCACTCTTCTGTGTTATAAACATTGATACTATAAAGATACCCTAATGGGGTCCACATATGAGAAAAAGAGTAATGGGCAGATCAACCCTGAAAATCCAGTCCCAGGAATCCTTTGACCCTGCCCTCCCTGGAATCCAGAGACAGAGACGGGATGAGCCCTGCTGACTAGTGCACTCATGTCCCCAGGGAGAAAGACATGGAAATGAGGTCCCTCCCCTGCAAATGAAAAGCAGCTCATCCCCTGTTCCTGCAGGCCCTGGTGACGAGCCACCCCACATCTGTGCTCTTCCTCAGTGTCCACACAATGGGGTGTGTGCTGATCTGAGCTTCTCTTGTCATCACTCTCAATATTCATATTCCCCATGGATCAGGCTCAGCTGTTGCCTCTGTATGTGCAGAAGTCCCCTGTGAAGTTAACTGGTGGAGTCACACAGAGAAATACTATAGACCAAGAATTCTCAGACCTTTCTGCAAAGCCTCTGGATTTGCTTTCAATGAAAACAGCATAAGTTTGGTCCAGCAGTCTTCATGAGAGCAATTCTTGTGGATAATAACATAAGTAATTTAAGTGGAAGTTCCCAATGAGACTCTCCTTGAGTACAAAGAAGATTAACATTCCTCAGAGACGCTCTTATCAGAAAATCTCTTTTAAGATGATTAATCTGAGAGCTCAGGAAAAGCCCCTGCATTACTGTGAGGGACACAGTAGAGGCATCATGCTACCTGACTTCAAAGTATACTACAAAGCTACAGTAACCAAAACAGCATGGTACTGGTACGAAAACAGGTATATAGACCAATGGAACAGAACAGAGTCCTCAGAAGTAATACCGCACATCTACAACCATCTGATCTTTGACAAACCTGACAGAAACAAGAAATGGGGAAAGGATTCCCTATTTAAGAAATGGTGCTGGGAAAACTGGCAACCATAAGTAGAAAGCCAAAACGGGATGCCTTCATTACTCCTTATACAAAAATTAATTCAAGATGGATTAGAGACTTAAATGTTAGACCTAAAACCATAAAACCCTAGAAGAAAACCTAGGTAATACCATTCAGGACATAGGCATGGGCAAGTACTTCATGTCTAAAACACCAAAAGCAACAGTAGCAAAAGCCAAAATTGACAAATGGGATCTAATTAAACTAAAGAGCTTCTGCACAGCAAAAGAAACTACCATCAGAGTGAACAAGGCAACCTACAGAATGGGAGAAAATTTTTGCAATCTACTCATCTGATAAAGG
>NW_016838746.1:0-263 GCF_001698545.2 Rhinopithecus bieti | reverse complement strand
AACTGATCATTTCAACATAAAATTAGCAAAACCAAACATTAGAGTTAAATTACACTCTAGCCCAAATGGACCTAACTGACATTTACAGAATATTTCATCCAACTGATGCAGAATATATTCTTCTCACAGCACATGGAACATTCTCCAGAACAGATCGTATGTTAGTCCAAAAAACAACTCTCAACAATTTTTTAAGTCAAAATTGCATCAAGTGTGTCAAAATTATATCAAGTAGTATTCTGACCAAAGTTGAATACAATTTG
>NW_016838745.1:0-376 GCF_001698545.2 Rhinopithecus bieti | reverse complement strand
CAGACATAATATCTATTATATCTATTATGTCTATATTCTATACCTAGATCTATAATATCTAATATGTCTATATTTTTTACCTATATCTATTATATCTATTATGTCTATATTTTATACCTATATCTATTATATCTATTATGTCTATATTTTATATCTATATCTATTATATCTATTATGTCTATATTTCATACCTATATCTATTATATATTATGTCTGTATTTTTTATCTATATCTATTATATCTATTATGTCTGTATCTTATACATATATCTATTATATCTATTATGTCTATATTTCATACCTATACCTATTATATATTATGTCTGTATTTTTTATCTATATCTATTATATCTATTATGTCTGTATCTTATACATAT
>NW_016838744.1:0-376 GCF_001698545.2 Rhinopithecus bieti | reverse complement strand
TACCACTTCCGGGCCCCCAGCCGCATCTTCTGGCGGACTGTGCGAGGCATGCTGCCTCACAAGACCAAGCGAGGCCAGGCTGCCCTGGACCGCCTCAAGGTGTTTGACGGCATCCCACCGCCCTACGACAAGAAAAAGCGGATGGTGGTTCCTGCTGCCCTCAAGGTCGTGCGTCTGAAGCCTACAAGAAAGTTTGCCTATCTGGGGCGCCTGGCTCACGAGGTTGGCTGGAAGTACCAGGCAGTGACAGCCACCCTGGAGGAGAAGAGGAAAGAGAAAGCCAAGATCCACTACCGGAAGAAGAAACAGCTCATGAGGCTACGGAAACAGGCTGAGAAGAACGTGGAGAAGAAGATTGACAAATACACACAGGTCC
>NW_016838743.1:0-376 GCF_001698545.2 Rhinopithecus bieti | reverse complement strand
CCGATAAAAGCTAGAAAGAAGCTTTCTGAGAATCTTCTTTGTGATGTGTGAAGTCATGTCACAGAGTTACACGATGCTATTCATGGAGCAGTTTGCTAACATTGTTTCGGTGGAAACTGCAAAGGGATATTTGAGAGTGCATTGAGGCCTATGGTGACAAAGGAACTATCCTCAGATAAAAGTAGAAAGAAACTTTCTGAGAAACCGCTTTGTGATGTGTGAATTTGTCTCACATAGTTACACAGTTCTTTTCATTGTACCATTTGTTAAAACGTTTATCTTGGAATCTGCAATGGGATATTCGGGATCGCTTTGAGGCCTATGGTGAAAAGTAAATATTCACTGATAAAACTAGAAAGAAGCTTTCTGAGAAACA
>NW_016838742.1:0-379 GCF_001698545.2 Rhinopithecus bieti | reverse complement strand
GAGTTTTGTGATGTGTGTATTTATCTCTTAAAATTTAACCTATTTGTTGATTGAGCAGTCTGGCATCACTTTTTTTGTGGTATCTGAGGAGAGATACGTGGGAGCACGATGAAGATTATGGTGAAAAAAGTATCCTTAGATTTAAACTAGAAAGAAGCTTTCTGAGAAACTTCTTTGTGATGGGTGAATTCATCTCACAGAGTTACACATTTCTTTTCATTGAGCAATTTGGTAACACTGCTTTGGGGAATCTGAAAAGGGATATTTGGGAGCACACAGAGTCCAATGGTAATAAAGGAAATAACTTCAGGTACAAACTGGAGAGAAGTTTCCTGAGAAACCCCTTTGTGATGTGGGTATTCATCTCATAGAGCTAAAC
>NW_016838741.1:0-1163 GCF_001698545.2 Rhinopithecus bieti | reverse complement strand
CCTGGGATCCTAGTTTGGGAAAGACACAGGAGCTGGTCAGCCCTTCGGATTTCTCAGTGGGGAGAATGGAGACTGCAGTGTTTGCCAGGGCTCTTCACCATTATGGTAGTGATTTTAACTCCAGTGGCTGTAACGTGCTGAGCTCGTTGCACAGATTGACTCCTGTACCCCCACAGGCCTCTGTAATGTGAGTTTTCACCACCCAACATACTAGGAAATGGTGTCAGAGAGATGACGTGACCTGCTCAGGGTCACACAGTGCATACCTGGACAGGCCATACCTGGACAGGCTGTGATTCAACAAAGGTTTTTGTCTAAGTCCAAATGCCAGGGACATAGTATTGTCCTATTGCTCATAGAAGTTGTTATTTACTGAGCTCTTATAATGCAGACTTTATTCCTTCAATATAAGATTTACTTACATTGTGAAATATGCAACTACTTAGTACCTAATACTTACATTGAGAAAATTTATGGGTTTTTTTTTTTTTTGGTTTTTTTTTTGAGATGGAGCTTCACTCTTGTTGACCAGGCTGGAGTGCAATGGTGTGATCTCAGCTCACTGTAACCTGTGCCTCCCAGGTTCAAGCGATTCTCCTGCCTCAGTCTCCTGAGTAGCTGGGATTACAGGCGTGCTGCACCACGTCTGGCTAATTTTTTTTGTTGTGGTTGTTGTTGTTGTTAGTAGAGATGGGGTTTCTCCATGTTGGTTAGGACGGTCTCAAATCTTGACCTCAGGTGATCTACCCACCTCGGCCTCCCGAAGTGCTGGAATTACAGGCATGAGCCACTGCACCCGGCCACTTCTCTTTATTAATATGATTATCAAATAATCCAAGGGCTTAATCTTTCATTCTATTTAAAAATCTAGCTCCTCTTGTGGCCAGGCACGGTGGCTCATGCCGGTAATTCCAGCACTTTGGGAGGCCGAGGTGGGCAGATCACGAGATCAGGAGATCAAGACCATCATGGCTAACACGGTGAAACCCTGTCTCTACTAAAAATACAAAAAATTAGCCAGGCATGGTGGTGGGTGCCTGTAGTCCCAGCTACTTGGGAGGCTGAGGCAAGAGAACGACGTGAACCTGGGAGGCGGAGCTTGCAGTAAGCCGAGATGGCGCCCCTGCGCTCCAGCCTGGGCAACTGAGCAAGATTCTGTCTCA
>NW_016838740.1:0-378 GCF_001698545.2 Rhinopithecus bieti | reverse complement strand
CGGGGGCCCAGTGAGTGCTCAGGGATGACCCTCCTCGGTAGCTGCCCAGAGGCCAACACCACCCACAGCATAGCCACTGTCCCCAAGTGAGCCTGGAGGGAAGGGAGCAGGTCACACTCACCTGATTCTGATGAATCAGCTGGCCTGCGTTATGCCTCTCAGGTAGAAAACCTTCGAGTCCACAAAACTGTTCCCAGATACCACTGTGCGTGTGTAACTGCCGTAGAACACAGAGGCAGGCCTGAGAGTGGATTGGTGCTAAGCACCAGTGACATTCTGAGGTCATGGCACGCATCACAATGGGGCCTTGCCCGGGTCAGCAGGGCCCAGAGTCAGGGTCCTCCGCTGCCTGAGGCGGCCACACGCCTGCCTGCAATG
>NW_016838739.1:0-1003 GCF_001698545.2 Rhinopithecus bieti | reverse complement strand
GGGTGGAACTCTGTGTGATGAAGTCATACATCAGATAGCAACCCCTCAGAAAGCTTCTGTCCAGTTATTATGTGAGGATATTTCCTTTTTCACCATGGATCCCTAGGGCTCTCAAATATCACTTTGCAGAGTCCACAACAGCAGTGTTAGCAAACTGTTCCAAGAAGGGAAGGGAGAATCTCTGTGTGATGAAATCACACATCAGAAAATAATCTCTCAGAAAGCTTCTCCCTAGTTATCATCTGAGGAAATTTCCTTTTTCACCATGAGAACCTATGCGCTCTCAAATATCACTTTGCAGATTCCACGATAAGATTGTTAGCACACTGCCTCCTGAGGTCTAAGTTGCACCTCTGGAAATGAATTCACAGATCAGAAAGAAGTTTCTCAGAATGGTTCTTTCACGTTTTGAACGGCTGATATTTCCTTTATCAGTGTAGGCTTCAATATGATCCAAAGAAGCCCTTCTCAGGTTCCTCAAAGACACTATTAATGGACTGCTCCATGAAACATAATTTTAACTCTGTGAGATGAATTCACACATAACCAAGAGGTTTTAAGAACGCTTCTTTCTAGTTTTCATCTGAGGATATTTCCTTTGTCACCGTAAGCTTCATTGCGTGAAGAAATATCCAAATTGCAGATTTCCAGAAAACTGTGTTAACAAACTGATCACTGAAGAGAAACGTGTAACTCTGTGAGTTGCATTCACACATGGCAATGGAGTTTCTCAGAAGCCATCTTTCCATTTTTGGTCTGAGGATATTTCCTTTCTCACCATGGGCCCCTATGGGCTCCCAAATATCACTTTGCAGAATCCACGACAACAGTGTTAGCAAACTGTTCAAGAAGGGAAGGGTGGAACTCTGTGTGATGAAGTCACACATCAGAGAGCAATCTCTCATAAAGTTTCTCACTAGTTAGTATCTGAGGATAATTCGTTTTTCACCATGGGCCTCTATGGGATCCAAAATATCACTTTGCAGATTCCATGAAAAGAGTG
>NW_016838738.1:0-376 GCF_001698545.2 Rhinopithecus bieti | reverse complement strand
GCCAGATTCATCTGTCACCAGACCCACGGGAGGAGGCAGACTGGTTCCAGGAGGATGAGAGCCCTTGTTCTGACACCTGTGTCTGATTCCAGGACCTACAGATCCACTCTGGACTACACCAAACAAAGTCTGGGGATTCTCATTGACCTCCAGAAGAAAGAGGAGGCGCATGCCTGGCTGCAAGCAGGGAAGATCTACTACATCCTGCGGCAGAGCGAGCTGGTGGACCTGTACATCCAGGTGAGTGGCAAGGGAGGCAGGAGGGCCTCTGTGCTGTTCACTCTCTGTCCATCCATCCATCCGTTCATCCTTCCATCATCTATCCATCATTCACCCGTTTATCCATCCATCCATCCATCCATCATCCATCCATCCA
>NW_016838737.1:0-998 GCF_001698545.2 Rhinopithecus bieti | reverse complement strand
TTTCGAGGCCTCAAGGGTCTCGCCAGGCTCCAACACCAGGCCTGTAGGAGCTTCTCTCCTTTCCTGATGAGCAGCTCAGAGCAGGGGCCCAAAGGGTGCCCCTCCTGGCCGCCCTGTCCTCCCTGCCCAAGGCACCCTCCACAGGTACGATTTATCACATCACCTGCTAATTATCTGCAGCGTCTCAAAGCTCCAAGGACAGGTTAGGGGTGGAGGAAGACTGTCCATGCCCCAGTCCCGACACTATCCCATGGTCTGGTCTCCAGGAGAGCCAACCTGCTCCTGTCTCAAGGCCTCCCTGGTGACGCCCAAGCCCACCTGTTCACACACAGCCCCCCATGACTTCACTGATGCCAAAACTGCCCAGCACTTTCCACGCACACCATGCTCTCACCTGGACTTTTGGGGGCTCCCCTTACCTCCCCCTGCCTCGTAGCAGCACCTTCTCGACCTCCCTTGCTTCTTGGATGCTGGGCTCAGGAATGCTCTCACTGACGAGTCTGCACCCCCATGGCTGTTTCAGATGTGCCAGGTGGACGTGCCCAAGCCTGAGTTAAGCAGCTGCCTCCCCAGACCTCCAACGGCCAGAGCAGCCAGAGTCTAGCCCGGGGCAGCCGCCCCTGCATCCTCACTGGTCCTGTCCAGCTGCTCCCACCTCTACACTTCACTCCCAGCCTCACCTGACCGCCAGTCCCCATGGGCCACCACTCTTACCTGAACACTCCCAATCACAGGTCTCAGCCCCACTGCTGTCTCCCTACTGTAACCCTGGCAATCGGCATGCAATCTGAGCACACCCCTCCCCCAATGAAAAAGAAAACACTCCAGCGGCCCCCCTTGTGCTACCTTGCTGCCACCCGTCCTTTCCTCTTTTTTTTTTTGGAGTGGGGCAGCTGGGTATGAACTGTCCTTCCTATTGCTCCTTCCATGTCTTTGGGACTTTGCACTGACTCCATTATCATGGAGGCACTCCTCAGACACCAATCACAATGCCACCT
>NW_016838736.1:0-1000 GCF_001698545.2 Rhinopithecus bieti | reverse complement strand
CATTGTGAAAAAGGAAATATCCTCAGAGAATAACTAGAGAGAAGCTTTCTGAGAGATTGCTTTCTGATGTGTGACTTCATCACACAGAGTTCCACCCTTCCCTTCTTGGAACAGTTTGCTAACACTGTTGTCGTGGATTCTGCAAAGTGATATTTGGGAGCTCATTGACGCTATGGTGAAAAAGGAAATATCTTCAGATAAAAACTGGAAAGAAGCCTTCTGGAAAAATGCACTTCGATGTATGAATGCAACTCACAGAGTTACACGTTTCTCTTCAGTGATCAGTTTCCTATCAATTTGTTTGAAATCTGCAATGGGATACTTCTTAGCGCAAGGAAGCTTATGGTGACAAAGGAAATATCCTCAGATGAAAACTAGAAAGAGGTTTGTTAGAAACTTCTTGGTGATGTGTGAATTCATCTCACAGAGTTACACTTATGTTTCCTGGAACAGTCCATTACCACTGCCTTGAGGAACCTGAGAAGGGCTACTTTCCATCGCATTGAGGCCTACGCTGATAAAGGAAATATCATCAGTTCAAAACGTGAAAGAAGCTTTCTGAGGAAATTCTTTGTGATCTGTGAATTCATGTCACAGATTTACAACTTAGTGATCATGAAGCAGTTTGCTAACACGCTTTTCGTGATATCTGCAAAGTGAAATTTGGGAGCCCATTGGGGCCAATGGTGAAAAAGGACATGTCCTCAGATAATAACTAGAGAGAAGCTTTCTGAGAGATTGCTTTCTGATGTGTGACTTCATCGCACAGACTTCCACCCTTCCCTTCTTGGAACAGTTTCCTAACACAGTTGTCGTGGATTCTGCCAAGTGATAATTGGGAGCTCATTTAGGCTGATGTTGAAAAAGGAAGTATCTTCAGATAAAACCTGGAAAGAAGCCTTCTGGGAAAATGCACTTCGATGTATGAATGCAACACACAGAGTTATACGTTTCTCTTCAGTTATCAGTTTCCTAACAGTTTTACTGAAATTTGCAATGG
>NW_016838735.1:0-221 GCF_001698545.2 Rhinopithecus bieti | reverse complement strand
TTTATACCTATATCTATTATGTGTATTATGTGTATATTTTATACCTAAATCTATTGTATCTATTATGTCTATATTGTGTACCTATATCTATTTTGTCTGTATTTTATATCTATATCTATTATATGTATTATGTCAATATTTTATACGTATATCTATTATATCTGTTTTGTCTATTTTTTATATATATATCTATTATATCTACTATGTCTATATTCTATACG
>NW_016838734.1:0-996 GCF_001698545.2 Rhinopithecus bieti | reverse complement strand
CTCGGGAGGCTGAGGCAGGAGAATCGCTTGAAACTGGGAAGTGGAGGTTGCGGTGAGCCGAGATCGTGCCACTGCACTCCAGCCTGGCAACAAGAGGGAAACTCCATCTCAAAAGAAAAAAAAAAATCACCAAACTAATATTTACCTTGAAAATCCTTCTTCATCTTCTTTCAATGACCGCTGGTGACAATAAATCTGTTTTGGAAGAAAACGCAATTAAGATTATCTATCACAACAACCATCATCTGCAAATCTGTATTCATTCCTTTTATTCATTTTAAGTCTCGTCTGCCTGAGGAGATAACTTGTTTGAAGACAGGAATTGTATGCTGTTTAACAGAGCTTTGATTCTTCCACAGTTCAGTCATCCTTGCTATCTTGCGGGGGACTGGTTCTAGGATACCACCCCCACACCATACCAGAATCTGTGGATGCTCCATCCCTTACATATAATGGTGCAGTATTTGCATATAACCAACACACATCCCCCCATATTTACTTAGCGACAGGATCGCCCTCTGTTGCTCAGGCTGGAGTGCAGTGTCACAACCACAGCTCGCTGCAGCCTCAACCTCCTGGGCTCCACTGATCCACACACCTCAGCCTCTTGAGTGGCTGGGACTACAGGTGTATACCACCACACCTATTTTTTTTTTTTTTTTAAGTAAAGACAAAGTCTCACTATGCTGCCCAGGTTGGCCTCCCAAAGTGCTGGGATTATAAGTGTGAGCCACCATGCCTGGCCCCATGTACTTTAAGTCATCACTAATAAAATGTGTAGATATTGTTCAGCGGTGACAGCTGTTATATTGTACTTGCTATTTGTATTTTTATTGTTTTTTTCCTTCAAATATTCAGCCTCATCTAGTTGAATCTGAAGATGTGGACATGGCTGATGAAGAGGCTGACTGTATCTAACTTAGGGTCTTGCAGGCAGCTAGCACTTAATACATTTTATTGACTGTTTTAGATAACATTCAACAGATAATTTCTAAT
>NW_016838733.1:0-620 GCF_001698545.2 Rhinopithecus bieti | reverse complement strand
TTTGCTAACTCGGTTAACTTGTGTTCTGCAAAGTGATATTTGGGAGCTCATTGAGGGCTATGGTGAAAAAGGAAATATCCTGAGATCAAAACTGGAAAGAAGCCTTCTGAGAAACAGCATTTCGATGTGTGAATTGCTCTGCGGAGTTACTCGTTTCTCTTCAGTGTTCAGTTTGCTAACACAGTTTTCTGGAAATCTGCAATGGGATTGTTGTGAGCACAATGAAGCTTGTGGTGACAAATAAATATCCTCAGATGAAAACTAGAAAGAAGCTTTCTTAGAAAACTCTTTGTGATGTGTGAATTCATCTCACAGAGTTACACTAATGTTTCATGCAGCAGTTCATTATCACTCTTTTTGAGGAACCTGAGAAGGACTTCTTTGCATCGCAATGAGGCCTACACTTATAAACGAAATTTCATCAGTTCAAAATGTGAAAGAAGCTTTCTGAGAAACTTCTTTGTGATCTGTGAATTCCTCTCACAGAGTTACAGCTTTGTTCTCAGGAAGCAGTTTGCTAACACTCTTTTCGTGGAATCTGCAAAGTGAGATTTGGGAGCCTATAGGGGACTATGGTGAAAAAGAAATATCCTCAGATAATAACTGGAGAGTGGCTTACT
>NW_016838732.1:0-1003 GCF_001698545.2 Rhinopithecus bieti | reverse complement strand
GAGAGAAAGAACGAAAGAAAGAAAAGCATTAGCGAGGGAGAGTGAGTGAGAGTGAGTGTATTTGGGCCCCTACTGATGATGCTAAACTATCACAAGCCCACACTCAGCCTTTCAACATTTCCTGGAGATTCACTTGTTTCCTTGTTATCTCCATCAAGGGCAGCTTCCTGCTGCTTCTGCTGCTGCAACTCAGCTAGGCACAAAGCATCTGTGGATCCGTTCTTTTTTCAGAAGGGTTTTATCACTCTGAATTTAAGTTAATTAGCTTTTTTTGAGACCTCAGTTCTGTGTCTTAAAATGAAATCTATGATCTGTAGATTATCCAGCTTATTCTCTTTGTCAGGGCAAGAGCATTTTTCTATAACTTTCTAAATTCGAAACAAAAGTAAAAGTTCACTTCTTTTCAGAATCCCCACGTGTCAGAAAGTGTTACTATTATCATCGGTTTAGTGATATTTATGGAATTCCAAGTTGACTCTAATATCAGCTTTTGGGTTAAATTCCTTCTTTCTGATATGTAGCCTTTGAAATTTTATTTGCCGCAGATCTCTTGGCAGTGAACAATTTTAATTTTTATCTGTCAATTTCATATTGTTATTTTTGATCTTGAAAGACAGCATTACTGAGTACCCAATTCTATATTAACAGTTATTTTCTCTCAACATTTGTTGATACTAGTTTACTCATTTTTAGTTTTTGCTTTACTATAATAATCAGATAAATATTATTTCATTATAAATTGTCCTTTTTTCAATGTTTGTATGGTCTGGTGTTTGGTTTTAATGTTTTATAATTTAACTAAAGTGAGTTTGTTTTTATGTCATCTGTTAGAAATATATTCTTTAAATCAATGGATTTATACCTTTTCTTAATTTCTTTTTGAGAATCTCTTGAAATGGTGAATCGTTTTACATTTCTTTCCCTCCATATTTGAATTAAATAAATGTTAGACCTTGTGTTTCCATGCTACATTCTGGGTATATCATTTAAACATTTTTTTCTT
>NW_016838731.1:0-439 GCF_001698545.2 Rhinopithecus bieti | reverse complement strand
ATACAAATTTCTATTTAAAACCAGTTTATTGCACAGTCTCACATAGAACACATCAACTATTTTAATTTTTTTCTTCTTTCCTATCACTGTCTAAAAGCACATTTTTTTTTACACAGTAAGACCCAGTGTGGTTCACTGTATCTAATCTTTCACTATTAGATGGGCAATTTTTTTTTTTTTTTTTTTTGAGATGGAGTCTTGCCCTGGGTGATTCTCTTTGATTCTCTTTGTTCTCATTCCTTGAGAACAACCACATGCTCTATGGAAGCACAGTCCTTCAATTGCACTGGTACAACATGTCAGTAACTTTTCACTCCCTGAGCCAAGAGCTTCTGCATCCAAGTTTCAGCAAGACCAATTTCTGACCCCTGGAGCAATGAGTAACACCAGCCTCACTAAGCTCACATGCCCAGCTGTGGAAGCACATTTCATTTTATGG
>NW_016838730.1:0-375 GCF_001698545.2 Rhinopithecus bieti | reverse complement strand
TGTATATTTTATACCTATATCTATTATATCTCTTATGGCTATATTTTATACCTATATCTATTATATCTCTTATGTTTATATTTTATACCAATATCTATTATGTCTATATTTTTTACCTATATCTATTATATCTATTATGTCTATATTTAATACCTATATCTCTTATATCTATTATGTCCATATTTATACCTTTATATATTATAGCTATTATAGGTATATTTTATGACTCTATCAATTATATCTATTATGCCTATATTTTATACCTACATCTATTATAGCTATTATGTCTATATTTTATACCTATATCTATTATATCTATTATGTCTATATTTTATACCTATATCTATTATGTCTGTCTATATTTTATACCTGTAT
>NW_016838729.1:0-1258 GCF_001698545.2 Rhinopithecus bieti | reverse complement strand
AAGTGTAAATTTATTTACAATTTTAGTATTTCCTTTTTTTTTTTGAGACGGAGTCTTTGCTCTGTCACCCAGGCTGGAGTGCAGTGTGGCACGATCTCGGCTCACTGCAAGCTCCGCCTCCTGGGTTCACGCCATTCTCCTGCCTCAGCCTCCCGAGTAGCTGGGACTACAAGCGCCCGCTACCACGCCCGGCTAATTTTTTGTATTTTTAGTAGAGACAGGGTTTCACCGTGCTAGCCAGGATGGTCTCGATCTCCTGACCTTGTGATCCACCCGTCTTGGCCTCCCAAAGTGCTGGGATTACAGGCGTGAGCCACTGAGCCCAGCCAATTTTAGTATTTTCAAAAAAGGAACATATTAAAATTCTATCAACATTTCAAATAATGACAGAATTAATCATTTTTAATAGAATCCTTACTCAGATCCTTCAAAAACAATATAAACTATGACTTAAGGTAGATTCCTTTAAATCTGACTAAAAATGCTAAATCTCAAGTTTCATAGTCCCAGTGCTGGAAAACCTGCTATATTTTTATTTTTCTTCACATTTATACAAAGAACATATGGACAGGCAAGAAATGTAATCAATTTTTTCAGGAAATAATCGCAGGATTTGTTTTATTTTCAATTAATATATATGAATTCTGGGTGATACTGGTGATCATCTCTGGATCTTTTTACTTATCTAATGAGAAAAGAGTCTCATTATACAAAGAGAATACCCAAAAAGTCTAATGATTTCCTCACATAAGTAGGTTTTTCTGTAAGGTTCTGGCAAATCTGAAGAAGCCAACATAGAATCTGTCATTAATGCCTTGAATCTGAACTTCCACTGTTAAAATCAAATCAGGGCCTGGAAGTAAAGTGTTAACACTTCAGACAAGAAATTCCAGGGTTTGTATCATCAGGAATATAAACCAGGGACACCCTCAAGAGGATGAAGAGCAAGAGTCATGCACTGCTTCAGAGAATTAAATACTCCAAGATGAAAGTTAAAAATTCAAACACACATATCACACATATACATCTTTTAACATCAGGTTGAAACGCTAAAGGGAACAGAGTAAAAGTAAGTTTTTAACTAATAAATTTAAATAAGAGAGAAAACTTTAAATTCAAAGAGCTTCACTAAAAAAAAAAAGTTAGCAATGTTATCAAATGTGGAGAAAAAGCTATTATATGTCACTATGTAATCTAAGACCTATTCATTAGCGGAGCCTTTTTTCTAGGCTATTAATATATTAGATGCCACCCAAAA
>NW_016838728.1:0-1367 GCF_001698545.2 Rhinopithecus bieti | reverse complement strand
TGAAAGAATCTTTCTTAGAAACTTCTTTGTGATCTGTGAATTCCTCTCACAAAGTTACAGCAGTGATCTCAGGAAGCAGTTTGCTAACACTCTTTTCGTGGAATCTGCAAAGTGAGATTTCGGAACTCCTAGGGGCCCATGGTGAAAAAGGAAATATCCTCAGATAATAACTAGAAAGAAGATCCCTGAGAGATTGCTTTCCGATGTGTGACTTCATCACACGGAGTTCCACCCTTCCCCTCTTGGAACAGTTTGCGAACTCTGTTATCTTGTGTTTTGCATAGTGATATTTGGTCGCTCATTGACCGCTATAGTGAAAAAGGAAATGTCCTCATATCAAAATTGGAAAGAAGCCTTCAGTGAAACTGCATTTCGATGTGTGAATGCAACTCACAAAGTTACAGATTTCTCTCAGTGTTCAGTTTGCTTAGAGAGTTTTCTGGAAATCTGCAACGGGATACTTGTGAACGCAATGAAGCTTGTGGTGACAAAGGAAATATCCTCAGATGAAAACTAGATAGAAGCTTTGTTAGAAACTTCTTTGTGATGTGTGTATTCATCTCAGAGAGTTACACTTAGGTTTCCTGAGGCAGTCCATTACGACTGTTTCTGAGGAACATGAAAATAACTTATTTGGACCACATTGAGGTCTACATTAATAAAGGAAATATCATCAGTTCAAAACGTGAAAAAAGCTTTCTGAGAAACTTCTTTGTGATCTGTGAATTCCTCTCACAGAGGTATAGCTGAGTTCTCAGGAAGCAGTTTGCTAACACTCTTTTCGTGGTATCTGCAAAGTGAGATTTGGGAGCCCAGAGGGGCCTATGGTGAAAAAGGAAATATCCTCAGATAGTAACTAGAGAGTAGCTTACTTAGAGACTGCTTCCTGATGTGTGACTTCATCACAAAGATTTCCAACCTTCCCTTCTAAGAACGGTTTGCTAACTCTGTTATCTTGCGTTCTGCAATGTGATATTTGGGAGCTCATTGCGGGCTATGGTGAAAAAGCAAATGTCCTCAGATCAAAGCTGGAAAGAAGCCTTCTGAGAAACTGCATTTCGATGTGTGAATGCAACTCACAGAGTTACACGTTTCCCTTCTGTGTTCAGTTTGATAACACATTTTTCTGGAAATCTGCTTTGGGATACTTGTGAACGCAATGAAGCCTGCGGTGACAAAGGAAATATCCTCAGATGAAAACTGTTAACAAGCATTGTTAGAAACCTCTTGATGATGTGTGAATTCATCTCACAGTGTTACCCTCATGTTTCATGAAGCAGTCCATTATCACTGTTTTTGAGGAACCTGAGAGGACTTCTTTGGTTCGCATTGATTCCCACGCTGATAAAGGAAATATCAACTCTTCA
>NW_016838727.1:0-741 GCF_001698545.2 Rhinopithecus bieti | reverse complement strand
GAGAAGGTTTTGGATGAGAAGAGCTGAGTAATTTGCTTGGTCAACAATTTTTGAAACAATGCTTGAGATAACCTTTGGAATCTGAGTTCTTCAACTACAGGGTTTCTGTCTTACTTTTCTCTTGCAGGAGGGTCAGTGCTTTTATTCTCAGCCAGCTATTCCTTGTTCTTCATGTCCTCTACCACCTAGTCCAAAATATACAGTGAGAATTCCTGGATCTCTTAGTTTCTAGTTGTCCAGTTCTACTTCCCCTTAAATTAATGACTTCCATCCAGGGCACAATGGTTTTGTTTGATTGTATCAATGGATCAGACAGGCCCAAATTTAATTGCAAGCTTTGCCCCTGTCTAGTTGGAGGGCCTTAAGCAATGCACTTGACATCTCTGAGACCCAATTTTCTCATCTGCAAAGCAGTTTTACTAAGATGTCCTAAAGATTAAATTACATAATATATAAAGAGTCTAGCAAACAGTAAGCCTGTAAATGATGGCTATTATTATTATTTTTAGTAGTATTTGACTATCCATTTATTCCGTGACTATTGCCCGAGTTTCCAATGCTCTTCAGACTTATTTTTCTTTGACCACACGTCAGTGAGTCCATGGTTAAATGAGTCTATCTTTGGCCCAACTCTCATATTCAGATATATTCTATGCTTTCACCTGAACTTGGGGATCCTCCATGGATTACTGGTCCTACCTGAATTATTTTCCTGCCTGTTCTCTGCCTTATTTGTCCTCC
>NW_016838726.1:0-223 GCF_001698545.2 Rhinopithecus bieti | reverse complement strand
GAGAATCTGTACTTGGATTGGACATTGAACAATAAGTAAATTTTAAGAGCCAGTGGGAATAGAAAGACAATTGAAAAATTAGGTATATGAAAATAATATTTTTTGAAAACCTCTTTTCTGTTTTTATTCCAATAAAATGTTAGTATGTTGGTGGAAGATAAATCTAAGAGATTACCATAGAATAGTAACTTACAAGTTTCTGTTTAGTAACTTGACAAGTTTC
>NW_016838725.1:0-3988 GCF_001698545.2 Rhinopithecus bieti | reverse complement strand
AAACCACCAAGCTGTTGTTCAAATGCTCCAGTGGCCTGAATCTCACTAATACATTGTACTGTCATATTGTGTTTAAACTTTAGCCTTCCTAATTGGCAAGTAGTGGTTTCAGTTTGTATTTCTCTAATGACTAATGATGTTGACTGTCTTTTCATGTGCTTACTTGCCATATGTATGTATTTTAGTTGAAGTATATGTTCAAAATTTTGATTCTTGTAAAAATTTCCTTGTTTTTTTATTGTTGCATTTTAGAGTTGTTTTTATATTCTGGATCCAAGTCTTTTGTCATATATGTAATTCACAGATGGCTTTTTCCTAGTCTGTGGCTTTTCTTTGCATTATTTTGACAATGCCATTTGCAAAGCAAATTCTTAATTTTTAATGAATTCTAATTTACCATTTTTTTCCTTGAAAGTATTATGTTTTGATGTTATTAATATATATAAGAATTTTGCCTAATTTAGGGATGCAATAATTTTCTCCTACATTTTCTTTAAAAGTTTATAGTTTTACATTTTATACTTAGCTCTATGATTCATTTTGAGTTAATTTTGTTAAAAAGACCATCCTTTCTCCACTGAATTACCTTTGTATGTTTTTAGAAATTCAGTTGTCCATATTTATATAGGTCTATTTCTGGACTTTATTTGATTGACTTAGGTATTCATCCTTTTACCAATATCACATTTGATCACTCTAACTTGAATTAAAGTCGTATGAGTATTCCAACTTTGCTCTTTTTCAAATTTGTTTTGCTATTCTCGTTCTTTTGCTTTTCCCTATATACTTTAGAATCAGCTTGCCAATATATATACATAATTTTGTGGAGATTTTGATTACAATTGCATTGAACCTATGGATAAATTTGGGGAGAATTGACACCTTATGAATATCCCATAAACACAGTATATCTTCCCATTTATTTGGCCCTTCTTTGGGATTTTTTTCTTAAATCAGGGTTTATAACATATAGATCCTGCAGATATTACATTTTCGCTTAGTATTTTATTTCATGGTGCCATTATAAATGGCATAATGAAAAATTTCTATATAAATTATTTATTGGTAATATATAGAAATACATTTTTTTTTTTGAGATGGAGTCTCACTCTGTTACTTAGGCTGGAGTGCAGTGGCATTGTCTTGGCTCACTGCAACCTCTGCCTCCTGGGTTCAAGTGATTCTCATGCCTCAGCCCTCTGAGTATCTGGGATTACAGGCATGTGCCAGCATGCCTGGCTAATTTTTTTCTACTTTTAGTAGAGATGGGGTTTCACAGTGTTAGCCAGGCTGGTCTTGAACTCCTGACCTCAAGTGATCCGCCTCCTTCAGCCTCCCAAAGTGATGGGATTATAGGTGTGAGCCACCATTCCTGGCCAAAATTAATTTTTATATATTGATCTTTTTAGTCAATTATGATTATGAGCTCTAGAGTTTTCTTAGAGATTCCTTGGAATTTTCTACATAATCATGTTGTCCATAAACAAAGTTTTATTTCTTCCTTTCCAATCTGTATGCCTTTTATTTCTTTTTCTTGCCTTATTACACTGGCTAGGCCTTCCAGAACAATGTTGTAAAAAAGTGGTAAGAGCAAAAATCTTTGTCTTGTTTCCCATTTTAGGGGAATGCAGTCTTTTTCCATTAAGCATGAAATTAACTATACAGTTTTTTCTACATGTCCTTTATCAGTTTAAAAAAATTTCCTTCTATTATTAGTTTGTTGAGAATTTGTATCATGAATAGATATTGAAAAATTCAAATGTGTTTTCTGTATCTATTGAAGCAATCATGGTTTTCATTCTTAACCTATTAATATAGTTAATTATATTGATTGACTTTCAAAGGTTGAACCAGCCTTACATTCCCAAGACAAATCCTGCTTAGTCATGGTACATTATCGTATGTAAATATTGCTGGAATAGATTCACTAAAATTTTGTTCAGAATTACTTCACCTATGTTCATGAGAGATATTGGTCAGGTTTTAATGCTGGTCTAATTCTAACCTAATAAAATGGGTTGTGAAGTATTTCCTTCTTTTCTAATTTTAGGAAAAGATTATATAGATGTGTTACTTCTTTCTTAAATGTTTGGGAGAATTACTCAGTAAAACCATCTGGACGTGGGGTTTTCTTTGTTGAAGTATTTTAACTACAAATTCAGTTTCTTTAATGGATATGAGATAAATCAAGTTATCTAATTTCTTCACCAAGCTTTGGTTGTTTGTATCTTTCAAGGAATTTGTCCATTTAATTCCTGATTTAACTCTGATTTAAACTCAAATTTATGGTAATACAGTCATTTGTTTTTATGTTCTGTAGTTACATCCACTCTTCCATTCCTGATATTGATAGCTTTTGTCTTCTCTCTCTCTCTCCCCTTTTTGCTTAGTTTAGCTGGAGATTTATGCATTTTATTTATATTTTCATTGGCTTTGTCTACTGTTTTTCTTCTTTCACTTTCATTGACTTTTGTTTTTATTTTTGTTAATTCATTTTCTCTGCTTGCTTTGGGTTTAATTTGTTCTTTCTTTGTTTTCTTTGTTGTTGTTGTTGTTGTCTGTTTGCTTGTTTTATGGAGTTTCATTCTTAGCGTCTAGGCTGGAATGCAATGGTGCAATCTTGGCTCACCGCAACCTCCACCTCCCGAGTTCAAGCAATTCTTCTGCCTCAGCCTCTGGAGTAGCTGGGATTATTGGCGCCTGCCATCACACCCAGCTGATTTTTTTGTATTTTTAGTAGAGAAGGGTTTTCACCATGTTGGCCAGGCTGGTCTTAAACTCCTGACCTCAGGTGATCCACCCGCCTTGGCCTCCCAAAGTTCTGGGGTTACAGACGTGAACCACCGTGCTCAGCTGTTTGTTCTTTTTTTCTAATGTCTCACTGTGGAAGCTTAAGTTATGGATTTGAGACGTTGTTTTCTAATATGAGCGTTTAGTGCTATAATTTTCTTCTATCTAAGCACTTCCACAACTTTTATAAATTGTATTTTAATGTTATTTATTTTAAAATATTTTATTATTTCCCTTGAAACTTATTTGACCAATGAGTTATTTAGAACTGTGTTGCTTAACAGTTAAATTCTGTTGTTTGACTTCCAAATGTTTAGGTATTTTCTAGATATCCTTGATTTTTTATTTTTTTCTTTAACCATTTATGGTCATACATACTTATTATTGTCAAAATATTTGGTATGATTTCAATTATTTAAAAATTGTTAAGGTTTATTTAATGGTTCAAATTGTGTCCTCTATAGGCACTTGAAAAGAATGTGTTTTGCTGTTTTCGAGTGGGTTAGCACCTGTTAATGGTTTTTCCCTTGACTGCTGGTCACATTTTCCTGGTTCTTTGTATGTTAAGTAGTTTCAGATTGTATTTTAGACAATCTGATATTATGTTGTGAGACTCTGAGTCCTGTTAAAATCCTCTAGAGAATATTGATTTTCCGTAATGACCACCCTGTTATGCAGTTCCACACGACTGGAGAGACAAAGAGAACAAAACAAAATTTTCCCCATCCATTTGGGATGATAGGGAACTCTTTTGAAGATCCTCTGACCAGAGAGACAGTGGTTTGGTTGCTTTCTCAGTGTTTGAGGTGCTCATGCCACAACTGCTGCAGAGAAGCCCTGGACTGTGACCACTCCTAGCTTAGAGATAGGAGATAAAAAGAGGGAAAAACAGCGGGGGGATAAAAGCTTTGGAATATGTTCTACACTTTTCAGCTTACAGAGATCTCTGTATCTGTTTGGTTCAGTGAAGGAGATTTCTCTGAGTTTTGATGTCTGCTCCTACTCCTCAGTTCCATAGTTAGGGCCACTTTCATTTCAAAGCAGTGAGATAAAAAAGCAAAAATAACTCAGGATTCTCATCCTAATACTGGTTTTTCTTCAAATTTTGACTTTCAAGCTATTTTCTGGTGTTTACTTTTCAGAGTCCTTAAATAGTTGCTTTCTGTATTCATTTTTAGCTGTAATCTGTGAAAGAGAC
>NW_016838724.1:0-4772 GCF_001698545.2 Rhinopithecus bieti | reverse complement strand
CGAGGCGGGCGGATCATGAGGTCAGGAGATCGAGACCATCCTGGCAAACATGGTGAAACCCCGACTCTACTAAAATACAAAAAAAATTAGCCAGGCGTGGTGGTGGGCGCCTGTAGTCCCAGCTTCTCGGGAGGCTGAGGCAGGAGAACGGTGTAAACCCAGGAGGCGGCGGAGTTTGCAGTGAGCCAAGATCGCGCCACTGCACTCCAGCCTGGGTGACTGAGCGGACATCGCACCACTGCACTCCAGCCTGGGCGACAGAGCGAGACTCCATCTCAAAAAAAAAGAATTATGATCTAAATTATAATCTAATATGACAAGTGTCCATCCGAAGGCACTGCAGGAGCAAGAGAAAGAAGCACTTACTTCTGTCTGACTTGAGGGGTGGCAGGGAGGAAAAGTTGCCATTTCAGCTGAGGAAAGAGAAGTGTAACCTCATCCCCAATGTGAAAGACACGTATTCGAAGCAGGGAATTGCATGAGGGAAAGCTCAGCGGTGTTAAAGTTCACAGGACCAGCACGTGCTCTGGGGACAGGCAGCCAAAGCTGCAGAGTGTGGCTAAACTTCAGCCTGGTGTTTTGCAAAATCTTTCTTTCTTTCTCCTTGACTGTCCCCTACAGGAAACCTTCCCACCAGTCCTGTTCTATAAAATGTTCCCTTCCCCCACACTCCAGGGATTATCCAGGGTGCAGAACAGCGAGGAGTGTGCCCCGTCTCATGTGCAAAACCTCATTATGTAAGGTAATTCTATGGGATACCTTTTATACCCCACATGAAAACCCTCCCAGCCTCACCTCGCCACTTCACCCAGCACCTCCCAGGCTCTGATCAGCTTTGCACAGGTGTCACCTGACACCACCTGGGCTCGGAGACCTGCTCACCTCTTACTTCCTGCCTTGGCCCTGGGAAAGGCCACCTTCCAGGAGGCTGCTCAGCAATCACAGGTATGCAGGTCACCAACACAGAGCCTCCACTGGCCAGGACAGAAGCAGATAACAAATTCTCTTTCCTTTACTGTCCCAAGGGGACTGTGCTGAGCTGCATTTCATAAAGGGCCTCAGAAGGTCTCAGAGGGCCCAGCACCCGTCACCCCAAACAGCTATTGATTGGATAAGCCATCCGGGATTCCCGTTCACTCCTTCCCTCCCTCGCTCTCCTCACTCCTGCTCACCTGAGCCCTGAGACCCCTGCCCAAGGAAACAGCCTGAACTCAAGTCTTTGTCCCTAGCTCTGCTGGAGAAGCTCCATCCAAGACCACTGATACCAAACCTGAAAGCTCTAGAAAGCAGACTTTCAGGATAGAATTTGGGGGCTAGTCCCCTCGCCAATCCAGCACACAGAGGAACCCCATTGCCAGTGGCAACTGGGGAAGTAATAAGCCCCTGACCTCAATTGCCTCATCATCACCAAGAAGGGCACTGGAGTAGGGCTAGAGAGAGGTGCAGGGGAGGTACAGGGGAGGAATAGGGAGGCAGGCTTTGCACTGGCAGCCATGACACCTTAGAGGCTCCCTGTCCAGCAGGGTAGGGGTGCCCAACTCCCAGCCATGAACCAGTACCAGTCTGTGGCCTGTTAAGAGCCAGGCCACACAGCAGGTGAGCAGCAGGCTGAGGAGCATTGGCGCCCAAGCTCACCCTCCTGTCAGATCAGCTACGGCATTAGATTCTCATAGGAACACAATCCCCACTGTGAACTGTGCTTTCAGGGATCTCGGTTGCCCACTCCTTATGAGAACTGAATACCTGATGATCTGAGATGGAACAGTTTCATCCCCAAACCATCCCCCCACCCCCAGTCTGTGGAAAAATTGTCTTCCACAAAACGTGTCCCTGGTGCCAAAAAGGCTGAGGACCACGGCGCCAGAAGGTCTTGCAGAGGATGCATCAGCAATGTGCATTTCTAACTAGCAGCAAAAGTCCTGTTACAACACGTTCATCTACTGTAGAAAGGTTGAGGATGTAGAAACAAAACAAATGTTACCTGTAACTCTGCCGGGGGTCAGCGTGCACCATCTCAGACTCTTCTGCATGCCATGTGGGTGGGGTCGGGGTTGGGTGTCTCGGCCAGGTGGAGGCTGGGCCAGGTCCCAAAGCTGTGGGCGATGGATGCTGCATCCACCTCCTCTGGCTTGGATCTGGAAGCTTCCTCCTCTCTCTTCCTCTTGCCTGAATTGACACAGGAGATGAAGCCTGGGGAAAAAGGACCAGAACTCAGACCCCACTCCCCAACCTACAACGGCATTCAAGGATGTCAATCAAGACGCACATGATAGACTCGTTAGTACAGTGTTATCTGTAAATCAGAGCTGTGTTCCCTGTCAGTTAGAACAGGCTGGGTTATACCAAGTAATAAATGTCCTGCAATCACAGAGGCTTCCCACCACGAAGATCTGCCTGTCACTCACCACATGCCCAGGGCTTGGCTCAGCCCTTCACAGGTAGATGGACATCCACAAACTGGAGCGTGGCAGCCTGTCAGAGAGACAGAAAATGAGCACATGGTGAACAAATGCTGGCTCTTAGCTTCTGCCCAGGAGATCCCCATGACACTTCTGCTCACATTTCTTTGGCCAAGGCAAGTCACGTGGCCTTACTGCCACATGACACTTGTACTCCAATTTCATCGGTCAAGGCAAGTTCCCTGGCTTTGCCTGCTTCAGTGGGGCAGGGATGTTCAGTGAGCAAATCACCCTGAGAACTTCATTACTGTCCTTGCTCCATTCTTTCTTTTATCATGGTCCTTTGTCCACTGACCCATCACCAGCTCTGGACTGGAGCTCCAGTAGCGAGGGCACCAGGCACAGTCATCCTTGTATCCTAAAAAGGGACTGGCGTTGTTGGCAGACAGGCAGTCAACTTGTCTTTCTCCTGCCAAGAGTCAGAGCGGTGCCTTTCACAACACTGGTAACCTAAGTTACCAAAAAAGACTAAAAAGTAATGAGTTCTTACCCTGATTATTCAGTCAACAATACTTAGTTACTGAACATCTTTTATGTGCCCGGTACACAATGTGGAGAATAAACAGAAGTAGAAAATAAGAAAATGAAAATCTCATACAGGTTATCTCTTATTCAAAATGCCTGGGACCAGAAATGCTTTGAATTTTGGATTTTGGAATATTTACATAACACTTACTGGTTGAGCATTTTGAATCCAAAAGTCTAAAATCCAAAATGCTCCAATGAGCATTTCTTTTGAGCATTATGTCAACACTCAGAAAGTTTCTGATTTTGGAGCATTTCAGATGTCAGATTTTTAGATTCAAGATGCTCAACCTGTATAATTTCACCACTCTGGGGGACCTACTTAATATTTTTTATATATTTCCTTTCAGTTTTGTTTTCTACAGTTTTTTTGGTCATGCCAATTTAAATAATTTTCTCTTTTTCTCACTTAAATTTATAACTACAACAATCTTAAGAACTCTGAAAATTTAATTTTAAACACTGAATCATATTTCCTTTAATGTGGATTACATAAGTGCAAGTTATTTATTGGGCCACCTAATTATCATTAAGCACTTTGGATCATTTCACTTTTTTATTTTTAAAAATGCTATGATTAATATCATTTTTAAAATTATACCTCAAAAAGTCTTTGTGAGAAAATTATTCATAAGGTGTAAGCATAAGGAAACCTTCCTATGAGATCATTTGTTGTACAACAATTTATCTCAGCCTAATTACCTTTTATTGGCCATAGAGCTGTTCACTTCCTCAGCAACCCAGAGTTCAAGTGTTGTAAAATGCAACACTGGGCAGTTCTAGAAGAAAGAAACGTTTCTGGAACTAGGCTCTAAAATCTTCAGATCACAGTAATTTTCACAATTAAATAAAATTTAATTTTTGGCTAACGTAGTAAAAGATTATATGAGATTTCTCATTCCTTGGAAAATCAGAGAACTTAATAACAAATACCACAATTATCTGCAAAGACTGAACAGTGATTAAATTATCAGGAGGCCGTTACTCCTAAAACTATTTCTTTAATTAGCTAAAGCTGGCAGTATATATTAATATTTTCTGAGATATTTGCATACATTCACAACAGGCTAACCAGACATTAGGTGAAATATAATTTTTCTAATATTATGTTAGAAATATTTTAAGATTAAATCATATTATCATGTTTTTTCCTGTGATTATTAGAGCAGACGCTCTTGATTTATTACCATAAATTCTCTAATTTAGGAGCTGAAAATGCTTCTTGTTTTCCATGATGAGCTTTTTCAATTCCATTTACACAATAGAAGGTACTCTTTGAAGCCAAGATCTGCTGGTAGAACGTGGTTTTTAATAATCCACATCTCCACACTGCTCCCAGACAAACACCAGAAAGCCCACCCTAATATCTAGCTGGCAGGACTCTGGCCATTCAGATTCTGTGGCCGCAGCAGGAAAAGCATCTGGGTAGCACTGGGTGCAGGGATAAGGTGAGGGAGAGCTGGTCCTGGGTGGCCACAGTGCCAAAGAGCAGAGGACCTATCAGCAAGCAGGATTTGAATGAGGGTTGAACAGGTCCTTCTCAACTCCATCCCAGCCTGCACAGAGGACAGCACACTCAACTGAATTGGACAACTCTCAGAAAGTCCCAAAAGGGGGTAAGCACAGAGGTGTAGGGACAGTCAGGGAGGCCACTCCCAGGAATCACAGCAAGGCTCTGTCACCACCACTGGGGACGGGAAACTGGGGAGTCCTGAGGTGAGCCCCAGAGCAGAGGACCACCCAACAGGAGCCAAGCCCTTATGGGAGGGGCACAGCCAGCTCCAGCCT
>NW_016838723.1:0-1757 GCF_001698545.2 Rhinopithecus bieti | reverse complement strand
GGTTTATAGTTCTCCTTGAAGAGGTCCTGCACATCCCTTGTAAGTTAGATTTCTAGGTATTTTATTCCCATTGAAGCAATTGTGAATGGGAGTTCATTCATGATTTGGCTCTCTGTTTGTCTGTTATTGGTGTATAAGAATGCTTGTGATTTTTGCACACTGATTTTTTATCCTGAGACTTTGCTGATGTTGCTTATCAGCTTAAGAGATTTTGGGCTGAGACGATGGGGTTTTCTAAATATACAATCATGTCATCTGCAAACAGGGACAATTTGACTTCCTCTTTTCCTGATTGAATACACTTTATTTCTTTCTCATGCCTGATTGCCCTGGCCAGAACTTCTAACACTATGTTGAATAGGAGTGGTGAGAAAGGGCATCCCTGTCTTGTGCCAGTTTTCAAAGGAAATGCTTCCAGTTTTTGCCCATTTAGTATGATATTGGCTGTGGGTTTGTCACAAATAGCTCTTATTATTTTGAGATATGTCCCATTAAAATTTACTTGTTTCTTGTTTGATTTTAATTGCAACTCATAATTAAAAGAGGGAAGACTATCTTCCTGAGAATGTAAACATAGGTTAATGGGTATGCGTAGTTTGACTCTTTTGCATAGATCCAAATATACCCATGTTTTCTATACATAATACAAAGTGTTTACAGTGATTGTCTCTGGGCTTGAGGGGATTTTTTACTTTTTTGCTTTTTTTCCTATGGTTTTTGGATTCTTTTTCCCCTGAGAATGAATTGTTTTTCTAAGAAGCTGTGTATCTCATTCATATCCATGAAAATTAACCTAAAATGATTTGGATATTAGAAATTACCCCATGCAAAGCTTCTCACAATCTGCTCCCCTTTATTTCTGGGCAGATGGCTGTGCTCCATTTCTCAACCTCCTCTGCTGCCAGATGTAGCCATATGACTGTCTTTCCAATGAAATTGAAGTAGAAGTGATGAGTACAATCTCCGGGGAAAGGCCTTAAGGAGATGGCATACCACCTCCAAGGGCTCTTTCCCATTCCTCCCACTGGATGTGGATGATGAAACAGCTTTGGGTGATGATGGAGCCGCAAGAGAGAAGGAACCCGGCTTCATTGATCACCACCTGCAAGAGAGCCACCCTCTGACCAGATATACCTTCCTGGGACTTTCATAATAGTGAAAAACAAACTTATATTGTGTTTTTGCTATTATGCATTTTGGAGTACATATGTTATAGTAGTATAATCCACTTTGGGTATTGTGAACCCCTACAGGTTTTCTTTAGTAGCATGAAATTGTAGACATTCTCTATTAGATTAAAATTAATTTTAAAAACTCAGATCTACTAACTGCAAACCATTTGCATCACCAGCAAATATTTTCTGCCTTTTAAAAAACCTATCTGTTGGCCAGGCGCAGTGGGTCACACCTGTAATCCCAGCACTTTGGGAAGCCGAGGTGGGAGGATCATCTGAGGTCAGGAGTTTGAGAACAGACTGGCCAACATGGTGAAACCCCGTCTCTACTATAAATACAAAAATTAGCCAGGCATGGTGGTTGGTGGCTGTAATCTCAGCTACTCCGGAGGCTGAGGCAGGAGAATTGCTTGAAGCCGGGAGATGGAGGTTGCAGTGAGCAGAGATTGCACTACTGCACTCCAGTCTGGGTGACAGAGCAAGACCCTGTCTCAAAAAAAAAAAAAAAAAAAAAAAAAAAAAAAAAAAAATTATCACTACAATGCACAGGCATTTATGATTTGTTTAGTTTATGAAAACACC
>NW_016838722.1:0-1258 GCF_001698545.2 Rhinopithecus bieti | reverse complement strand
TGCATTCACACATCGAAATGCAGTTTCTCAGAAGTCTTCCTTCCAGTTTTAATCTGAGGACATTTCCTTTTTCACCATAGAACTCAATGAGCTCCCAAATATCACTTTGCAGAACACAAGATAACAGAGTTAGCAAACCTTTCGATGAAGGGAAGAGTGGAAATCTGTGTGATGACATCACACATCAGAAAGCAATCTCTCACTAAGCTTCTCTCTAGTTATTATCTGAGGATATTTCCTTTTTCACCATGGGCCCCTATGGGCTCCCAAATCTCATTTTGCAGATTCCACGAAAAGAGTGTTAGCAAACTGCTTCCTGAGAACTAAGCTGTAACTCTGTGAATGGAATTCACAGATCACAAAAAAGTTTCTCAGAAAGCTTTTTTCACGTTTTGAACTGATGATATTTCCTTTATCAGCATAGGCCTCAATGCGATACAAAGATGTCCTCTCAGGTTTCTCAAAAACAGTGATAATGGACTGCTGCATAAAACATAAGTGTAACTCTGTGAGATGAATTGACACACCACCAAGAAGTTTCTAACAAAGCTTCTTTCTAGTTTTCATCTGAGGATATTTCCTTTGTCACCACAAGCTTCATTGCGTTCACAGTTATCCCAAAGCTGATTTCCAGAAAACTGTGTTAGCAAACTGAACGCTGAAGAGAAACGTGGAACTCGGTGAGTTGAATTCACACATCGAAATGCATTTTCTCGGAAGGCTTCTTTTTAGTTTTCAACTGAGGATATTTCCTTTTTCACCATAGCCCTCAATGAGCTCCCTAATACCAGTTTGCAGAACACAAGATAACAGAGCTAGCAAATTTTTCCAAGAAGGGAAGTGTGGAACTCTGTGTGATGAAGTCGGACTTCAGAAAGCAATCTCTAAGTAAGCTTCTCTGCAGTTATTATCTGAGGATATTTACTTTTTCACCATGGGCCCCGGTGGGCTCCCAATTCTCACTATGCAGATTCCATGAAAAGAGTGTTAACAACCTTTTTCCTGAGAACTCAGCTGTAACTCTGTGGGAAGAATTCACAGATCACAAAGAAGTTCCTCGGAAAGCTTCTTTCATGTTTAGAACCGATGATATTTCCTTTATCAGCGTAGGCCTCAATGCGATCCAAAGAAGTCCTTCTCAGGTTCCTCAAAAACAGTGATAATGGACTGCTGCATGAAACATAGGTGTAACTCTGTGAGATGAACTCCAACATCACCAAGATGTTTCTACGAAAGCTTCTTTCTACTTTTCATCTGA
>NW_016838721.1:0-377 GCF_001698545.2 Rhinopithecus bieti | reverse complement strand
TTAAACTAAAGAGCTTCTGCACAGCAAAAGAAACTACCATCAGAGTGAACAGGCAACCTACAGAATGGGAGAAAACTTTTGTAATCTACCCATCTGACAAAGTGCTAATATCCAGAATCTACAAAGAACTTAAACAAATTTACAAGAAAAAAACAAACAACCTCATCAAAAGTGGGCGAAGGATATGAACAGACACTTCTCAAAAGAAGACATCTATGCAGCCAACAGACACATGAAAAAATGCTCATCATCACTGGCCATCAGAGAAATGCAAATCAAAACCACAATGAGATACCATCTCATTCTACCAGTTAGAATGGCAATCATTAAAAAATCAGGAAACAACAGATGCTGGAGAGGATGTGGAGAAATAGGAA
>NW_016838720.1:0-1000 GCF_001698545.2 Rhinopithecus bieti | reverse complement strand
TGGGGATCATTCAGTCCTGGGATCTTCCTGGGGACCCCAGAAGGAAGAGAACAGGATTGTCATGGCAGCCTCAGCCCCAGGCTCTGGGCCCAAGTGCAACAGTCTTTCAGTTCTGGTTTGATCTGGGCGGTAACAACAGGTCTTGTCATTCACTCAAGGACTGGCTTCAATATAATGCATCAAGGGACTGTGGAGGACACAGATCAGCCTCCAGGCCAGTTACACCTGGTGACTTAACCAGTGCAGGCTGGGGAGTGGAAAAACTGACTACCCTGCCCACCAGATGCCAGTATTGGTCAGGGATCCCTGACTTCAGGCAGAGGCAGGCAGCACAGTTGCTGCCTCCTTTGATCCCATCCCAGGGCCCACAGGGCCTGGAGAAACCTGGCAGGGGCTGAGTTGGGAGAATCAGGCAGGGGGATGCCAAGTGAAGAATGTGAGGGACTAGGTATGAGGGGCACTAAGGGAACAGGGTCTGCTTCCCCTGGGGAGGGGGCAGTGAGACATATAGTAGCCAAGCCTCCACAGGCACCACCCTGCTGCCAGGCACACATGGTGCCCATACCCACCCCAACAGCTGCAGGAAGGTTCTTCATCAACAAAAGGGGAGGACGCACCCACACCCACATAGGCATTGGTGCCCACACACGTCAGAGAAGAAAATTGCTGCTGTGCCCAAGGTGTGGGGAAAGGGCCAATGTCCCCTTCCTCCCCATGGTGGGTCCAAAATTACCCGCTCCTGCCAACACCCCCTCCCCCAACTCCACAAGCTGCTGACCTCCACAGTGCCATGCCACGTGCCAAGAACAGCTCAGCGGTACATCCCAAAGGGTGCTATCCTGGAGCGACTGTGCTGGGCAAGGGACACGTTTCCTAGTCACAGAGGTTTTCATTCTTTCCCACTCACTGGCCCTGTGCCTCGGTTTCTCCCACTGTGGCACAGTGTAAAATCCCATCTTGAAGGCTAGGAACCCAGAAAGGCCACCACACCTGGTGAAAT
>NW_016838719.1:0-378 GCF_001698545.2 Rhinopithecus bieti | reverse complement strand
CCTTCGCGGATCCATCCACGAGGGACTTCCAAACCACGTAACGTAAAGAAAGCTTCCAATATTTGAGTTGAATGAATATAGGAAAATGCAGATTCACAGAAAGCTTCTTTCGAGTGTTTATCTGAAGATATTTCCTTTTTCACAATAGTCCTGAATGTGCTCCTGAAGGTCCCTTCGTGGATCCGTCCATGACAGTTTCCATGCTGTGTAATGTAAAGAAAACTTAATCTGTGTGAGGTGATTACACATATCTCAGAATAGTTTCCTCAAAAGTTTCTTCCAGTTTTTGTCTGAGGCTATTTCCCTTTTCACCATCGGCATCAACATGCTCCCGAATATCACTTGGTACATGTTTCTCCAAAAGGATTTCCCTGACCA
>NW_016838718.1:0-3242 GCF_001698545.2 Rhinopithecus bieti | reverse complement strand
TTCCTTCTTTCCTTCTTTCCTTCTTTCTTCTCTTTCTTTTCTTTCTTTTCTTGCCTGCCTTTCTTTCTTTCTCTCTCTCTCTTTCTTTCTTTCTTTCTTTCTTTCTTTCTTTCTTTCTTTCTTTCTTTCTTTCTTTCTTTCTTTCTCTCTCTCTCTCTCTCTCTCTCTCTCTCTCTCTCTCTTTCTTTCTTTCTTTCTTTCTTTCTTTCTTTCTTTCTTTCTTTCTTTCTTTCTTTCTTCAGAGTCTCACTGTATCCTCCAGGCAGTGACACGATCTCAGCTCACTGCAACCTCTGCCTGCCAGGTTCAAGCGATTCTCATACCCCAGCCTGCCAAGTAGCTGGGATTATAGGCACATGCCAACACACCAGCTCATTTTTGTATTTGTAGTTGTGACGGGGTTTCTCCGTGTTGGCCAGGCTGGTCTCGAACTTCTGACCTGAGGTGATCTGCTCATCTTGGCCTCCCAAATTGCTGGGATTACAGACATGAGCCTCTGTGCCCATTGAAAAATCAGTGGCTTTTCTATATGCAAACAGTTAACATCTGACAAAGACCTTAAGAGTGTAATCCTACTTACAATAGCTACAAGTAAAATAAAATACATATAAATTAATTTGACCAAAGAACTAAAAGATCCCTACATGAAAACTATAAAACATTGATGGAAGAAATTGAAGAAGACCCCCAAAAAATGAAATGATAGTCCATGTTGTTAGAATGGCAGAATCTATATTGTTAAAATGTCCATACTACCCAAGGCAATCTATTGATTTATTGCAATCTCTATCAAAATACTAATGACACTCTTCACAGGAATAGATAAAAGAATCCTAAAATTTATATAAAACCACGAAACATCCAGGATAGCCAAAGCTAACCTAAGCAAAAAGAACAAAACTGGAGGAATTACACTATCTGACTTCAAATTATACTATAGAGCTATAGTAACCAAAACAGCATGGTACTTGTGTAAAAGTAGACACATAGATCATTGGAGCAAAATATAGAACCCAGAAGGAAATACATGCATCTATAGGGAATTCATTTTTGACAGAGGTGCAAACAACATACATCGGGAAAACTAATCTGTTCATTAAGTGGTACTGGAAAACTGAATATCCGTATCCATCTCTCACTCATACACAAAAATAAAGTCAAAATGAATTAAAGTCTTAGATCTATGACTTCGAACTGTGAAATTACTGCAAGAAACTATTGGCCAAACTGTCCAGAAAACTAGTTTGGGCAAAGATTTTTTGTGTATGACCCTGCAAGCATAGGAAACCAAACCAAAAATGGACAAATTAGATCACATCAAGGTAAAAAATATGACAAATTGGATTACATCCTGCTACACAGCCAAAGATATAATCAACAAAGTGAAGAGGCAGCCCACAGAATGGGAGAAGATATTTGGAAACTACCCATCTGACAAAGGAGTAATAATTAGAATATGTAAGAAACTAAATTCTATATGAAAAATATATAATAATTTGATTGAAAAAGTGGGCAAAAGACCTGAATAGATATTTCCTGATGGAAGACATACAAATGGCAAACAGGTACTTGAGAAAGTGTTCAACATCATTGATGATTAGAGAAATACAAATCAAAACTACAGTGAAATATCATCTTACCCCAGTAAAAATGGCTTTTATCCAAAAGGCAGGTAATATTAGTACAAACACTATGTAGAACAGTTTGGGTTTTCCGCTAAAATGCTAAAATAGAGCTACCATATGATCCAGCAATCTGACTGCTGCGTATGTACCCCAAAGAAAGGAAATCAGTATATCAAAGAGGTATCTGCACTCCCATGCTTATTGCAGCACTGTTAACAATAGCCAAGATTTGGAAAACACATAAATGTCCATCAACAGAGGAATGGATAAAGAAAATATGGTACATATACCCAATGGATTACTATTTAGCCATATAAAATATTGAGATTCTGTCATTTGCAACAACTTGGTTGGAACTGGAAGTCATTATATTTACTGAAATAAGCCAAGCACGGAAAGACAAACTTCACATATTACCACTTCTTTATGGGAGGTAAAAATTAAAACAATTGAACTCATGGAGTTAGAAAGTAGAAGCATGGTTACCAGAGGCTGGGAAGGGTAGTGGGCTGTTGGGGAGAAGTAGGAATTGTTAATAAGTACAACAAATAGTTGGAAAGAATAAATAAAACCTAGTGTTTGCTAGCACAACAGGGTGACTATAGTCAAACATCATTTAATTCTACTTTTTAAAATTAATAAACTAATATAATTAGATCATTTGTAAGACAAAAGGTAAATGTTTGAAGTGACAGATATCCAATTTTCCCTGTAGTGATTATTACACATTGCATGTCTGTATCAAAATACCTCAGTAACCCATAAATATATACAACTACTATGTACCCACAAAATTAAAACAAAACTAAAAAAAAAAAAATAAGGAAACATCACTTTTGAACTATACTTTAGACCAAATGAACGTTAATGACATATATAGAAGATTGCACTCAAAAGCAACAAAATACACATTCTTCTCAAGGGCACACAAAACGTTCTCCAAGATAGATAATATCTTAGGCCACAGAACAAGCCTGAGCAAATTTAAGAAAATTGAAATTATATCAATTAGCTTTTTCTGAACACAATGATGTGAAACCAGAAATTGCTAACAAGAGAAATCTTAGAAAATTCAAAAATACGTAGAAATTAAACAATGTACTCCTGAACAACCAGTGAGTCAAAGAAGATATCAAAAAGCAAATTAAAAAATACTGCGATATTTTGCTTGTAAATTTGTTTGAGTTCTTTGTAGGTTCTGGAAAAAAACAAACAACCCCATCAAAAAGTGGGCAAAGGATATGAACAGACACTTCTCAAAAGAAGACATTCATACAGCCAACAGACACATGAAAAAATGCTCATCATCACTCACCATCAGAGAAATGCAAATCAAAACCACAATGAGATAACATCTCACGCCAGTTAGAATGGCAATCATTAAAAGTCAGGAAATAACAGGTGCTGGAGAGGATGTGGAGAAATAGGAACACTTTTACACTGTTGGTGGGACTGTAAACTAGTTCGACCATTGCGGAAAACAGGCGATTCCTGAAGGATCTAGAACTAGAAATACCATTTGACCCAGGATCCCATTAGTGGGTATATACCCAAAGGATTATAAACATGCTGGTATAAAGACACATGGACATGTATGTTTATTGTGGCACTATTCAC
>NW_016838717.1:0-619 GCF_001698545.2 Rhinopithecus bieti | reverse complement strand
CCTGAGAAAACCCTATGAATGTCCAGAATGTGGGAATGTTTCATTTCTCTCATACCCACTCAAGGACATATGAAAATGCACATTGTAGCTGGCTGGACCTTGTAAATACAAGAAAGTGCACAGCATTAAAACTCTAATAGTTTAGAAACTGCAAGAATATTTTCAGTTTTCACATTCACTTGAAAAGTCATGTGAAAATTCCCACTGGAAAGAAGTTGTATAAGTGAAGCTTTTCTCATTTGGAAAGTCTGATGCAAATTAACTATCGTGCAGTGCTTGAAAAAAGTGTATGAAATGTTTCACAAGTTACAAGTATGTTGTTTTTATCAGTGGCTCATTCTTAAAGAGTCTTGAGTATGCATTTCACCTTGTTTTGCAGGGAAACCTTGAGGTGAGAGTTCTGTCAATGCTCTTTAAGCAGTAGTACTTGAATTTCATAGATAATGATATTTTCTTAAGTTTGTTGGTAGAATTTTTGTCTATTCATTTGATAATGTGCTGGATTCATGGTTGAATTTTGATGTTTTTCTAATATGTAGGTAAGTTTAATTTTTTTATTTCATTATTATCTTTTTTGAGATGGAATCTCACTCTGTTGCCCAGGCTGGAGTGCAGTGGT
>NW_016838716.1:0-1025 GCF_001698545.2 Rhinopithecus bieti | reverse complement strand
AATCCTCCCATCTTGGCCTCCCAAAGTACTAGGATTACAGGCATGAGCCACCGCACCCAGCCATTGATTTGTCTTTCTTTTTTTCTTTTCTTTTCTTTTTTTTTCTTTTCTTTTCTTTTTTTTTTTTTTTTTTTTTTTTTTTTTTTTTTTTTTGAGATGGAGTTTCGCTCTTGTGGCCCAGACTGGAGTGCAGTAGTGTGATTTCGGCTTAATGCAACCTCCGCCTCCCGGGTTCAAGCGATTCTGCTGCCTCAGCCTCCCTAGTAGCTGGGATTATGGGCATGCGCCACCACGCCTGGCTAATTTTTTGTATTTTTAGTAAAGATGGGGTTTCTCCATGTTGATCAGGCTGGTTTTGAACGCCTGACCTCAGGTGATCCGCCCACCTCAGCCTCTCAAAGTGTTGGGATTGATTACAGGTGTGAGCCATCGTGCCCAGCCGATTTATCTTTCTATGTTTCTCCATCTGTTTGAGACTCTCTCTCTCTCTCTGTATTAAGTGGTTAAATCTGTCAATCTTTATTTCACTGTCTCTCCATCTCTACATGTCTCTGTTCTTCTGTCTCTGTTCTCACTTCTGTCGCTCCCCACACCCCACACTCTGTCTCACACACACCAGGAGCTCCATAAATATTTGTTCTTAGCCGCACTCTGACCACGCCTCTTTCTCTTATGTGTCTCTCCATCTCTTAGTGGCTCCCCTCATCACATCCCTGGATTTTATAACCATATGCTGGTGGGCCTGCCCTCCCCGCATGCACATACACTAGCCTGGGATAAGCTTCTTCTGCCTGCTTATCTCCTGCGGGAACTGGAAATGCTAGTTTTCTCCCCGCCTCCCCAAGACCTCCCCCCCACCTGCATCTCATTCCCCAGGAAGGAGATGAGGCATCTGGCCCCAGCCCCCAGCTTCATCCTCCATGCTGGCCTTCCCTCTTCCCTCACATGCTTGACTCCTTGCCCTCCTCCCACCTCCCCTCTCCCAACTGCCCCCTACACCCCCTGGGAAATGGGCTGGATGCCGA
>NW_016838715.1:0-2043 GCF_001698545.2 Rhinopithecus bieti | reverse complement strand
TGGTGAGAGAATACTGGACAAAATAAGTTTTCAAAGTTACACAGCAAATGAGCGATGGATTACAATGAATTTTAGGCTGGGCACAGTGGCTCACGCCTGTAATCCTAGCATTTTGGGAGGCTGAGATGGGCGGATCACATGAGGTCAGGAGTTCGAGACCAGCCTGGCCAATATGGTGAAACCCCATCTCTACTAAAAACATAAAAAAAATAGCCAGATGTGGTGGTGGGCACCTGTAATCCCAGCTACTCGGGAGGCTGAGGCAGGAGAATCACTTGAACCCAAGAGGCGGAGGTTGCAGTGAGCCGACATTGCACCAGTGCACTCCAGCCTGGGCAACAAGAGCAAAACTCTGCCTCAAAAAAAATTAATTTCAGGCTTTATAATATTGTAAAATGGAATTAAAATTAAAGACTAAAACATTTTTAAAAGGACAATTTTTTAAAAAAATAAGTAAAAACTTTTCTTATGTACATTTACCCAAGTTGAAATATAGCCACGTGAAAAAGAGATTTGCCAAATGAGAATCTGGGATTTTAGCTTGAACATCCATTCTTGGATACATCATAATGTGAGCTTCCTAGAGGAAGACAATATGTCTGCTTTGCTCAACTTTGCATCTCTAGGATTTACCACAATGTTTGGCACATGATATACAAAGACTAAATCAATATTTTTAAATAAAATAATGAAAATAGTTTGTATAATTTCAACTTTCTCAAATATTTTAAAGGCAATATAATTTGCATGTCTGGTTTATCGCTCAAATCATCAATCAGGTTGTATTCTATATATCTTCTTTCCTACTCTATTTCCAGGAAGTCCACTAGTCCTAGAAAAGCATGAAGCAGAGCCATTCTCATTGGTTCACAGACCTGCAGCCTTATATGGATCTGCTCCAGCTGACCAGAGGCTTATTAGCATGATATTTCTATACTCTTGTATGTTACTGACTTTTTCAGTGCTTTATTATAGGACAATAGCTGAACAATAGAAGATTTTTTCCCTTATTATTGTTAGTTTTAATTTTTGTTTCCATTTTTTGGTCATTTTTGTTGGCTTGTTAAGTTTTGGGTTTAAAAAAATGAATAAAACAAACTACCTAAAATATTCAATGTTCATATAAAGCATAAATTAATAGCATCATTCCACATATCAACACGTAGAACCTGAGGGTGCAAATTCACCCAAGGAGTAGAAACAATTCCTAAAGCAAGACAGAAAACAGCTCATGATAAATGTTCCCCATGTGACAGTTTAACTTTCGTTTAAACATTTAAAATGGTTTAAAGTACATTATAGAATTATACAAATAACAAACTGGTCTATTCTCCTGTTGCTTGTACTCCCCTCATTTTAAGCTTATTTCATTAAGTGACAATAGGAATCATTAAGCTAAATGCATACTCTGCATATTAAAATTTTTGTATGCAAAGATTTCCAGGTTTTAACTGAAGTGAAACTTAGTAGTAATCTAAGGGAATGCACAGTCACCTAGTCATGTTACTATCAGGCCACTGAGGATAATTGAGGACTGAAGGCATTTTATGAGAACAAAATATTAGTTTCAGATTTTGTACCTAGAGAGATATAGAATCAATGGGGCAGCGGAACAGAGAGCAGCATAGATATCCAAACTTCCAAATTCTCATACTTAAAAGCTCATCTCATGACCTTCTCAAGTTTTCTCTAGGCCTGGGTTGTGTCAGTGAAAGACAAATGCACTAGGGTATTTATATCTAATGGAGAAAATAATAAAGCAGTGCAACTGGATAGCTGTTGATGGGAGCAATTGATACTGTATAATTTGTTGATTTCATTATGTGAGCACACATATTTAATTTATATTTAATAATTAATAGGATTTATTAATTTTATTAATAAGATGCTGAGAGTGATAATCAGCAATTAAACATTACTTGGAAAAATCACAAGTGTTTCTTGGCAGTACAGAATGAGACTCACTTCCTGGACTGGGAGGGCAGAAAAAGCTCAGTTCCAAGCTGTAATCAGAATAGCAGCAAATTTTGAACTCTTAGTCTC
>NW_016838714.1:0-1001 GCF_001698545.2 Rhinopithecus bieti | reverse complement strand
CACACCACAAAACTGTTTCTCAGAAAGCTTCTTTCTAGTTTTCTCTGAGGATATTTGCTTTTTCACCATATTCCTCAATGAGCTTCTGAATATCCTATTGCAGATTCCAGGAAAAAGAGTGTTAGAAAACATCTCAATCAAAAAAACTGTGGACAAGATGGCCAAATAGGAACAGCTCCAGTCTCCAACTCCCAGCGCGAGCGACACAGAAGACCGGAGATTTCTGCATTTTCAACTGAGGTACTGGGGTCATCTCACTCGGGAGTGCCAGACAATCGGAGCTGGTCAGCTGCTGCAGCCCGCCCAGCGAGAGCTGAAGCAGGGCGAGGCATCACCTCACCTGGGAAGTGCAAGGGGGTAGGAAATCCCTTTTCATAGACAGGGGAACTGAGACACACAAAACCTGGAAAATCGGGCAACTCCCACCCCAATACTGCGCTTTAAGCAAACGGGCAAACCAGGAGATTATATCCCACACCTGGCCGGGAGGGTCCCATGCCCACAGAGCCTCCCCCATTGCTAGCACAGCAGTCTGCGATCTAACAATGAGGCAGCAGCGAGGCTGGGGGAGGAGCGCCCGCCATTGCTGAGGCTTAAATAGATAAACAAAGCTGCTGGGAAGCTCGAACTAGTGGGAGCTCACAGCAACTCAAGGAAACCTGCCTATCTCTGTAGATTACACCTCTGGGGACAGGGCACAGCTAAACAACAACAACAAAAAAGCAACAGAAACCTCTGCAGATGGAAACGACTCTGTGTGACAGCTTTGAAGAGAGCAGTGGATCTCCCAACATGGAGGACGAGATCTGAGAAAGGACAGACTGCCTGCTCAAGTGGGTCCCTGAACCCTGAGTAGCCCAACTGGAAGACATCCCCCACTAGGGGCAGTCTGACATCCCACACCTCACAGGGTGGAGTACACCCCTGAGAGGAAGCTTCCAAAGTAAGAATCAGACAGGTACACTCGCTGTTCAGCAATATTCTATCTTCTGCATCCTCTG
>NW_016838713.1:0-688 GCF_001698545.2 Rhinopithecus bieti | reverse complement strand
TCCCAAAGTGCTGGGATTACAGGCGTGAGCCACCGCGCCCGGCCCTTAAATTTAATTATTTATTTAGGATAGGATCTCACTCTGTTAACCAAGCTAGTTTGCAGTGGCCTTATCACAGCTCACCACACCCTCAACCTTCCCAAACTCAGATGATGTCATTTCAGCCTCTTAAGTAGCTGGGTTACAGGCATGTGCCATCATCACCCAGCTGGATTTTTTGTTTGTTTGTATTTTTTGTAGAGACGGGGTTGCCCAGGCTGGTCTTGAACTCCTGAGATCAAGTGATAAGGCCACTTGGGCCTCACAAAGTCCTGGGATTACATGATTACATTTCTGTTTTTTGTTTTTTTTTTTTTTTTTGAGATGGAGTTTTGCTCTTGTTGCCCAGGCTGGAGTGCAATGGCGCAATCTTGGCTCCCCACAAGATCTGCCTCCCAGGTTCACATGATTCTCCTGCCTCAGCCTTTTGAGTAGCTGGGATTACAGGCATGTGCCATCATGCCTAGTTAGTTTTGTATTTTTAGTAGAGACGGGGTTTCTCCATGTTGGCCAGGCTGGTCTCAAACTCCCGACCTCAGGTGATCCTCCTGCCTCAGCCTCACAAAGTGCTGGGATTATAGGCGTGAGTCATCGTGCCTGGCTACATTTCTTTTTATTAAGTTGTTTAATTTACATTTAAAATAATTGC
>NW_016838712.1:0-1554 GCF_001698545.2 Rhinopithecus bieti | reverse complement strand
GACTGGGTATATACTTGATCCTTGTTTACTGGGAGAAGTTCTCTGTTGCCTCAGGTAATGAGCTGATTTGTGGAGTGTACAATGGTCTGACTCCCTGCTCAGTCCCTTCATGGGCGGGGGTAGGGGGCCAACATTGGTGAAGCCAGACCCGGCAGGTCCACCTACAGTCCCTGATGTCAGGCACAAGCACCAGTGCTAACTGAGAATCCAGTGGGCTGTTGTCAAGGGCCCAAAGGTGTGCCTAGGCAGGGAGTTGGGAAACTTCCTTGGCCCCAAGTTCTCTGCACAAAGATGGAGGGAGCCTAAATTCCTAATCCAGGAGAGTGGGTGCTCCAGATGCCTGGAGATCTGCCTGGGTGTGGAGCAGAGAGGACCCCCTGTACCAGGGTTTCTGCCCATAAAGGGTAGTGTGGCTTAGGTTGATCCAAACAAGCAGGTGCTCCAAGTGCCTGGATTCCTGCCTGGGGGTGAAGCAAAGAGGGCCCCGCTGCACCATGATCTCATAGGAGCAGTTGAGGCACACAGTAATGGCACACACAGACCACCAAGGTGGTCACCAAGCTGGCCCTAGCTACAAGTCTCACTGCCCAGGAGAAACTACAGCTGTAGAAGCTCTCCTCCCACCACTGACTTGTGTTGGAAGAGAGTACAATCCCAGCACCTACTGCTGAGGAGCTTTCCACAGTTCTGACTGTAGAGGTTCCTACCCTGCTCTACAGGAGGTGCTCCAATCTCTGGTCCAAGACTAAAATTCCTGCATGGCTATGCTGTTAGGTCGCCAAACAATGGCTGACTGTGTATGCCTCCAAATTAAAAATTGTGTCCTGCTCTTGATCCTGGGTCTGGAAAAATGTCTATAGCTGTGTCTGGTGTCTGTCCTCAGCATCTACAACACTGTCCCCACATTAGCTCCAGGACTTGGAAGAATGAAAGTGCTCTCCCTCAGCCGGGATTGCTGAGATCCCCAGTGGAAAAGTGAGTCACAGAGGGAGGCTCTCTGCCTGTCTTACACATGGGGGCTTCACTGACTTTAATCAATGGGATGCCATCATGGAGGCTGTTTACCAGCATTCTCCTCCACAGGATCTGGGGTCTCCTTCATGATTCTGATGGATTTCCAGTTTTCTTCTTGAATTAAACTCACAGAGTTGATTTTGGTGCACCATCTTGCTATTTCCAAGTGGGTGAGGCATGCTGAAAGCTTCTAATCCACCATATTGGGAAGAAAAGGTGGGGAGTGCTTTCTTTTTTTATACTCTTCTTTCCTGCTTTTAATCAGCTTTCCTTTGTTCTTTTTTTTTTCCCACTATTGATAAGGTTATATTATTTTACTATTTTTCTCGGGTTATCCTTAAATTTAATATTCTATAGCAAAACCTACAGTCAATTAATCTCTATTTCACCCTACCTCCAACCTCCAGGCAAGAAGAGAATCAGTTTGCTTTTATTCTACCTTCCCTGGCCCTTCTCCATTACCTCCATTTCCTGTGACTTTCATACTGATGTGGTCTGGGATGTTGGGTGTTAGGTTCAATTTTTTTTTCAATTTATAAA
>NW_016838711.1:0-375 GCF_001698545.2 Rhinopithecus bieti | reverse complement strand
CCCATGTTAAAGTCACAACCCCGGAAACTTAAAATGTCACCGTATTTAGATACAGCGCCTTAGCTTGGCAATTGAGGTCCCATAAGATCTTAAGAGTAGGCCCTGATCCAGTATGACTGGTGTTCTTTTAAGAGAATTTAGACACAGTCCTCAGTGCTGCACACACATAAGAGAAACCTGTGAGGACACAGAGAAGATGCCGTCTACACAGCATGGGGTGAGGCCCCAGAGAATCCAACCCTGCCCGCACCTTGACCCCAGGCTTCCAGCCTCCAGAACAAAGGAAATAAGATGCTGTTTAAGCCACACGGTCTGTGGTGTCTGTTATGGTACCCAGCAGACTGACAGGATGGGTCTCACAGTCAGCTCCTTACG
>NW_016838710.1:0-373 GCF_001698545.2 Rhinopithecus bieti | reverse complement strand
TTCCAGTCCATTCCATATTCCATTCCGTTCCATTTACCATTCCATTCCTTATTCCTTTCCATTCCTTTCCATTCCTATCCGTACCATTCCATTCCATTTCATATTCCTTTCCGTTCCGTTCCGTTCCATTCCATTCCATATTCCATTCCATTCCATTCCGTATTCATTCCATTCCATATTCCATTCTATTCCATTCCATTCCATTCCATATTCCATTCCATTCCATACTTCATTCCATTAGATTCCATTCTATGTTTCATTCCATTCCATATTCCATTCCATTCCGTGTTCCATTGCATTCCATATCACATTCCATTGAGTTACATTCCATTCCATTCCATTTTTCGTTCCATTCCATATTCCATTCCATTCC
>NW_016838709.1:0-579 GCF_001698545.2 Rhinopithecus bieti | reverse complement strand
CCAGAAAACTGTGTTAGCAAACTGAAAACTGAAGAGAAACGTGTAACTCTAAGAGTTGCATTCACACATCGAAATGCAGTTTCTCAGAAGGCTTCTTTCCAGTTTTCATCTGAGGATATTTCCTTTTTCACCATAGCCCTCAATGAGCTCCCAAATATCACTTTGACGAACACAAGATAACAGAGTTAGCAAACTGTTCCAAGAAGGGAAGGGTGGAACTCTGTGTGATGAAGTCACACATCAGAAAGCAATCTCTCAGAAAGCTTCTCTCTAGTTATTATCTGAGGATATTTCCTTTTTCACCATGGGCCCCTATGGGCTCCCAAATCTCACTTTGCAGATTCCACGAAAAGAGTGTTAGCAAACTGCTTCCTGAGAACTAAGCTGTAACTCTGTGAGAGGAATTCACAGATCACAAAGAAGTTTCTCAGAAAGCTTCTTTCACGTTTTGAACTGATGATATTTCCTTTATCAGCGTAGGCCTCAATGCGATCCAAAGAAGTCCTTCTCAGGTTCCTCAAAGACAGTGTTAATGGACTGCTGCATGAAACATAAGTGTAATTCTGTGAGATGAATTCA
>NW_016838708.1:0-378 GCF_001698545.2 Rhinopithecus bieti | reverse complement strand
TATACTCCATGTTATAAACCATACATCAAAAAGAGATGATGTAAATAGTTAGATAAAATAACATTGATAATGTTAGCATTTTCTTCTCTCACTACCAATAGATATTGAGCTCACCCTCTCTAATTCATGCCCTTCCCTCTGTTAAGTGGCCATCACACACTGAAAAGGACTTGACTTTCTGAACTATCAAATGGTGTATTTCTCCATGAGAACCTGAAGGGCATTGCTACTGAGCCTGGACAGGAAAGAACCATGGTCCCCATGGAACAGGTGTACAAATAATTACTTTTAATAATAAATAATTTTTATTGTATATTTAAAAAATATGTCTCAGTTGACACAACTGAACTGATTGTTGTCTTCAATATATCAGAAGTG
>NW_016838707.1:0-1374 GCF_001698545.2 Rhinopithecus bieti | reverse complement strand
ATCAGATGGTTGTAGATGTGTGGTATTATTTCTGAGGGCTCTGTTGTGTTCTGTTGGTCTATATCTCTGTTTTGGTACCAGTACCATGCTGTTTTGGTTACTGTAGCCTTGTAGTATAGTTTGAAGTCAGGTAGTGTGATGCCTCCAGCTTTGTTCTTTTTGCTTAGGATTGTCTTTGAAGGGGGTCAGCCCCTCCACACCTGTGGGTATTTCTCATCAGGTGGGATGAGAGACTGAGAAAAGAAAGAAGACACAGAGACAAAGTATACAGAAAGAACAGTGGGCCCAGGGGACCGGCACTCAGTATATGGAGGACCCGTACCAGCTCTGGTCTCTGAGTTCCCTCGTATTTATTGATCACTATCTCTACTATCTTGGTGAAGGGGATGTGGCAGGACGATAGGGTAATGGTGGGGAGAGGATCAGCAGGAAAACATGTGAACAAAGGACTCTGTGTCATAAATAAGTTTAAGGAAAGGTGCTGTGACTCGATGTACACGTAGGCCAGATTTATGTTTGACTTTACACAAACATCTCAGTGCAGTAAAGAGCAGTATTGTCGCCCGCATGTCTCACCTCCAGCCATAAGGCAGTTTTCTCCTGTCTCAGTAAATAAAATGTACGATCGGGTTTTACACCTTGACATTCCATTCCCAGGGACGAGCAGGAGACAGATGCCTTCCTCTTGTCTCAACTGCAAAGAGGCCTTCCTCTTTCACTAATCCTCCTCAGCACAGACCCTTTACGGGTGTTGGGCTGGGGGACGGTCAGGTCTTTCCCTTCCCATGAGGCCATATCTCAGGCTGTCTCGGTGGAGAGAAACCTTGGACAATACCAAGGCTTTCTTGGGCAGAGGTCCCTGTGGCCTTCCGCAGTGCATTGTGTCCCTGGGTACTCAAGACTAGAGAATGGCGATGACTTTTACCAAACATACTGCCTGCAAACACATTTTTAACAAAGTACATCCTGCACAGACCTATATCCATTAAACCTTGAGTCAACACAGCCCATGTTTCTGCGAGCACAGGGTTGGTGCTAGGGTTACAGATTAACAGTATCTCAAGGCAGAAAAATTTTTCTTAGTACAGAACAAAATGGAGTTTCTTATGCTTTCTTCTTTCTACATAGACACAGTAACAGTCTGAGGTCTCTTTCTTTCCCCCACAGTCTTGCAATGTGTGCTCTTTTTTGGTTCCACATGAACGTTAAAGTAGTTTCTTCCAATTCTGTGAAGAGAGTCATTGGTAGCTTGATGGGGATGGCATTAAATCTATAAATTACCTTGGGCAGTATGGCCATTTTCAAGACACCGATTCTGCCTATCCATGAGCATGGAATGTTCTCCCATTTGTTTGTGTCCTCCTTTATTTCACT
>NW_016838706.1:0-689 GCF_001698545.2 Rhinopithecus bieti | reverse complement strand
TTCTGAAAGGTTCTTGGAGACCAGGGACACTGGAGGCAGGGATGGGCTGGTGGGTGTGGTCACTAAGCTGCCCTGGACTTCTGGGCAAGGATTTCCAACTCGGGACTAAGGGTTTTTAACCATCAGGAACAGACTAGAGCCAACTGGAGGCTTTCAGGTGTTTGCACCCAGCAGTGGAACTGTGTCCAGCTGGAAGCTAACTGTGAACACGCAGGGGCTTATGTGAAGTGGAGATGGGCCAGGGGAGGAGCATGACAGGTCCCACCCTGGTCCTCTGGAGCCCTTGTCATCAGAGGACCCCACTGGAAACACTCACTCAGGAAGCTGGGATTCTCTGGGTTTTCAAACAAAAGGGATTGGATTGGAACTCACAAATCTGCCCAGTTATTCCCAAATTTACCCTTCTTTCTTTCCTCTGTCCATAGCAAAAGCACAAAATATCTAAAAGAACTCTGTGAAAAAGACACTGCAGTGAAGAGGGACCTGCTGATCAAGGTACAGTGCAGTCTGGGAGATGTGGGACAAATGTTTAAGGGTCACAGGAAAGAGTGAGTTTGGAAGGGCATTGGACCTGGTGTGCAGTAGTTACTTTGTTTTGTTTTAACTTACCTACTAAAAGTGGACTTGAAAATTCCCTCCATGCCTACCTTGGGCCAACAGGAAGAGAGGTATGTGGGTCCACGGGCATG
>NW_016838705.1:0-3042 GCF_001698545.2 Rhinopithecus bieti | reverse complement strand
AAGGCACTGAAGGGCAGTAGGAAAGACAGGGTTTTTTTTTTGTTTTTTGGTTTTTGGTCTTTTTTGAGACAGAGTTTCGCTCTTATTGCTCAGGCTGGAATGTAATGGCACAATCTCAACTCATTGCAACCTCCACCTCCTGAGTTCAAGCGATTATCATGCCTCAGCCTCCAGAGAAGCTGGGATTACAGGCATGCGCCACCATGCCCGCCTAATTTTTTTTTTTTCTTTTTTTTGTATTTTTAGTAGACAGGGTTTCACCATGTTGGTCAGGCTGGTCTCAAACTCCTGACCTCAAATGATCTTCCCGCCTTGGCCTCCCAAAGTGCTGAGATTACAAGTGTTAGTCACCGCACCCAGCGGACAGGCAGTCTTAAACAGCTGATGCCACCTCTTCTCATCCATACCCTTCCCCCACAGTGGCCATGCAGCACAGAGAATCTGTGTACATGGGAGAGGGAGAACACAGCATCTGGGGAACTTTACATTGAAATCAGTGTACCATGTCACAGCAGAAAACACAACTGGGTTGTACCCCGCCGACACTTGCCCACCAAGGGAGCATTTGGACAAGCCCTAGCCAGAGGGAAATCGCCCATCCCAGTTGTCAGAGCCTGAAGTTCAGCAAGCTTTGCCATCCACATGGCTAAAGTGCTCTGGAACCCTAAGTGAACTTGAGGGTCAGTCTAGGCCATAAGGACTGCAACTCCTAGGCAGGTCCTAGTGTTGAGATCGGTTCAGAGCCAGTGGATTGCAGGGACACACAATCTACCGAGACGCCAGCTGGTGCAACTAAGGGAGTGCTTCCACCACCCCTCCCCTATCCACTAGCAGCAGCTATGCAGCATGGAGAATTCTATGTGCTTGGGAGAGGGAAACTGCAGCAATTATGAATCTACACTGAACTCAGTGCTGCTCTGTCACAGCAGAGACCAAAGCTGTGGTGGGCTCAGCCAATACCCATGCACGAAGAGAGCATTTTGATGAGACCTCACTAGAGGAAAATTGCCCATGCAAGTAGTCAGAACTTGAGTTTCTCAGCAAGCCTCTCCACCACTGGTCAATGTGATCTAGGGTTCTAGGAAAACTTAAGAAGCAGTCTAGGACATAAGGACTGCAATTTCTTTTTTGTTGTTGTTTTTTGGCTTGAGATGGATTTTATTTACTCCGGTGTTTTTAGATCTTTGCCACTTGCTTACATATTATCTGAGTGTTAATGGGGGCAGTTTTATAAGAATTAGTGGGAAAATAAGGTGTTCTTAGAGCCTTGCAAAAGGAAAACCAACTCCATAAAATGTTCTAGGATAGAATTTGACACATTTCCCCCCTTACAATAATAATTAAATGCAATATAATATTCTTTATAAAAAATAACAGCAAAATAATTGAAGGAAATCAGGTAACTCCTAGGGCTGGCCTGGGCTTAGAGACAGTGGATTAGGACGGCATGTGACCTAGGGAGACACCAGCCAAGTTGGCTAAGGGAATGCTTGCACCATGCCTTCTCCAACTTCAGGCCATGCAGCTGAAAACAACAAAAGTGACCCCTTCCTCCTGCTTGAGGAGAGGAGTGAAGAGTATAACAGACTTCGCCTGACATCTTGGATATGAGCACAGCCACAGTAGGATAGGGCATGGGACAAAGTCATAAGGTCCCCATTCCATGCCCTATCTCATTTCTTGACACACCCTAGGCCAAAAAAGAATGTACTGCCTTGAATGGAAGGACCCAGTCCTCACAAGATTCATTGCATGTGAATTAAAGAGTTCTTGGGCTGGGCATGGTGGCTCATGATGTAATCCCAGCTTTTGGGAGGCCAAGGTGGGCGGATCACAAGGTTAGGAGTTTGAGACCAGCCTGACCAACATGGTGAAACCCCGTTTCTATTAAAAATACAAAAAAAAAAAAAGAAAGAAAATATTAGCTGGGCTTGGTGGCACGTGCCTGTAATCCCAGCTACTCCAGAGCCTGAGGCAGAAAAATCACTTGAACCCAGGAGGTGGAGGTTGCAGTGAGCCAAGATCACCCCACTGTACTCCAGCTTGGGTGACAGAGCAAGACTCCATCAAAAAAAAAGAAAGAAAGAGAGAGAGAGAGAGAAGGAAGGAAGGAAGGAAGGAAGGAAGGAAGGAAGGAAGGAAGGAAGGAAGGAAGGAAGGAAGAGAAAGAAAGAAAGAAAAAAAAAGATTATTTGGCCCCAGATAACCAACAATGATACACAGTTAATACAGCATGGGTCTTGGGCTCTGAGACATGCTGGCTTCAGGTGTGTCCCAGCATATTCCCTTGGTGGCTATGGTGAAATTTCCCTTTTTGAGAAAAGTAGAGGGAGAGGGAAAGAGGACTTTGTCTTCCACCATAGGTACCAGCTCGGCCACACTGGGGTAAAGCAACAAGCAGACACTTGACGTCCCCAAGTCCAAGCCGAGGCACTTGGAAATCAATTTTGGACCTGCGCTGGACCAAAGGTGGGGGCAACAGCCCTAAAGAGTGAGACCTGGGCCTTGCAGTGTTCACCACAAGCTAATGGCAGAGCCCTTGGGCTTTAAGTGAACATCAGTGGTGGCCAGGCAGAAGCCCTGTGTGAGCTGGTAGTGATGGTGGACGCAGAGAGAGTTTTCTCTGCCAGTGAGTAGAGGGAAGAGCAAGAAGGAATTTGTCTTGTAGTTTGAATGCCAGCTTAGACACAGTAGAATAGAATAGCAGGTAAATTGCTAACATTGTTTACTCCAATCCCTGGCTCCCAGATAGCATCTCTGGACCCACAGGGGCCATGGGGGAACTTGCCACTCTAAAGGAAGGGATTAATATCTGGCTAGTTTCACCACATGCTGGTCATAGAGCCCTAGGGCCTTGAGTGAACATAGGTGGTAGCCATGTATTGGTTATAGCAGGTCATGGATGACATCCAGTTCTGTACTGGCTTCAGGTCTAAATCAGCACAGTCCTGGTGGTTGTAGCCACAGGAATGCTTGAGTCCATCCACACCTAGTTCCAGGCAGCTCAGAACAGAGAGAGAGAGAGAGAAAGAGGAGAGAGAG
>NW_016838704.1:0-360 GCF_001698545.2 Rhinopithecus bieti | reverse complement strand
AGTTTTCCAGGTGACTTTACAAGGGCAGGATGGGTGTAGAGTAACTGGGAGAGACTCTCCTTTTAGAAACATTCTGGGCATGAAAGGCAGTTGTGGATCCAGCCAAATAAGCTGCAAACTTCCGGATGATTTATTTACTGCTTTTCTACATTTTGTGATAGTAATAAGGAAGGTGTTAACTCTAGCCTGCTAAATGTTTGAACCTGATGCATTTTGTAATCAGCAGAATAATGGTCCCCAAAGATGCTTACGTCTAACTCCTGGAAGCTGTGAATATGTTGTGTTATATGGCAAGGATAAACTAAAGCTGCAGATGGGAATTAAAGATGCCAATCAGCTGAGCTGTAAATAATGAGCGTG
>NW_016838703.1:0-243 GCF_001698545.2 Rhinopithecus bieti | reverse complement strand
TTGGGAATATTGTTCAAAGCAGATTAAAACATTAAAAATTACAAAATCCAATGATTGTCATTATATAGATCCTCCCGTATTCAGGTCCACAAAAACCAGTAAGCTTAAGAAGCTTCATAGACACTCAGATATCTAAGAGAGAGAATGCTGGAAAAGTCTCCCTCCTGAGTACGTATACCTCCATTTCATTCATCACTATCTAAACATCTTCCTTCCTAGGGGCTCCCACTTCCGGATCCCTCT
>NW_016838702.1:0-223 GCF_001698545.2 Rhinopithecus bieti | reverse complement strand
GTGTTAGCAAACTGCTTCCTGAGAACTAAGCTGTAACTCTGTGAGAGGAATTCACAGATCACAAAGAAGTTTCTCAGAAAGCTTCTTTCACGTTTTGAACAGATGATATTTTATTTATCAGCGTAGGCCTCAATGCGATCCAAAGTATTCCTTCTCAGGTACCTCAAAAACAGTGATAATGGACTGTTGCAGGAAACATAAGTGTAACTCTGTGAGATGAATG
>NW_016838701.1:0-3022 GCF_001698545.2 Rhinopithecus bieti | reverse complement strand
TGGGGTGGAGAGTTCTGTAGATGTCTGTTAGGTCAGCTTAGTGCAGAGCTTCATTCAATTCCTGGATATCCTCGTTAACTTTCTGTCCTGTCGATCTGTCTAATGTTGATAGTGGGGTGTTAAAGTCTACAATTATTATTGTGTGGGAGTCTAAGTCTCTTTGTAAGTCTCTAAGGACTTGCTTTATGAATCTGGGTGCTCCTGTATTGGGTGCATATTTAGGATAGTTAGCTCTTCCTGTTGAATTGATCCCTTTACCATTATGTAATGGCCTTCTTTGTCTCTTTTGATCTTTGTTGGTTTAACATCTGTTTTATCAGAGACTAGGATTGCAACAGGCAGTGGTATGTTTTAAAAGCTGTCCAGGTGAATCTAATGTGCAGCCAGAGCTGAGAATCCCATCAACCTGATGATGCTAACAGGCTTTCTCCCCACTTATTAGTTCCATCACTGACTAGCCATGTGACCCCAGTGAGGTTACTTCATGTTCTTAAGCTTAAGCTTCCTCATCTATTAAACAGAGATAATAATAAGACCAGCCAATAAGGATTAATTGAGATAACACAAAAAGCACCTAGAATAGGGTCTGGGACATAGGAGCATCCAAATACTAGCTATTGTGGGGGTGACAGTTATGATGATGGTGATGATGATGGTGTGAGCTTTTTTAACCTGAGGTTACAACATATTTCTTGATTCCAGAAAGCAAGCACCATAACTTCAACCCCAACTGGATTTTATCATATTTGTCACAGGCTCCCTTACCCTGAATAACCCTCTAGGACAAGATATAATTTTTAGCTCATTTTAAGGGAATTTGTAGGTTCCATAGAGGGATGCGGCAGCTTATAACTGAACTACAACATAAAGGAACTCACCTGGGATTAAAATGAATTTTCTTGGGAACTTTTCTGTGGTCTATGACCACTTTCTGATTGTCTCTAAAATTAGTGGGGTCTTCAGGGATCCTAAATTTTGCCATCTGAATTTCTGAATCACTCAGTTCAGCATGGGAGATTCTTGCATAACCCAACCTGTAGCAGAAACAGAAATGATTTGTAAAGGTTTTATTATTACATGGAAATCTAATGAGATCCAAGTGATACCACCTTTGTTATTAAGCCAGTTTCCCACTTCTGACTCTACTCTGAATATCGCAACTGGAATTAAGTTAAATTGTTAATCTAAATATTGGCAAAATATTGCTTTTATGATATAAATGAATAAAGAATATGTATAAAGATTTAATTAAGTAACTATTCTTAGCAACTTACTTTACTTTTATTATACTAATGAATATTCTAGCCACGCAAATTGTCTCCCATACCATCATGTTTTGAGCTAATAACAGGAATTCTTCAGAATGACAGGGGTGTTTGCCTAAATTCTTTCTTACTTTTAAAAATACAAATGCTGCATGCATATTTTCAGCCAAATTTCAAGTCTAAAATCAAATATTTTTATATATCTGAAAAAAATTCCATATCCTATTTTGGCTGAGAGCTTTCGATTCCTGGGGAAATTCAAACACTTTGTAGACATTATACAAAGAGTTCTTATTTGAGAAGCTCACGTGGAAAACAGGGGGAATCATTAACAACAAAGAATTCATTTTATTTTATTACACTGTGCTCTTCCAGAAAAAAAGACTTAGGTCAGCTTCAGTCATTCATTTATTCAATGAAGCACATATGTATATATATGGAGTGCCTACCACATGCAAGCACTGCTCTGGGTGTTGGGGAATAAGTCGTGAATAAAATGAAGACCTTGCCCTCATGGAACTTTCATTCTAGTAGGGAATGATGCAATAAACACATATGTATGTTTACAATCAGTCAAGTAGTGATAGATAAGTAAGTATTGGGGTAAATGCAGAGTAAGAACAGGCAGTGATAAGTAGCAGAGGTTGCTATCTTATGGTGGATGGTCAGGGCATACGTTTGCAATAAAGTGACACTAGAGCAAAAATTCAATGAAGGGAGGGATCAAGCCATAGAGATCCTGGAGAAATGCTGTTTAGGGAAGGGGAACAGCAAATGCAAAGGTCCTGAGGTGGAAATATGCTTGGTGTTTTGGGGCCCAACTCCACCATGACTGGAGTGAAGTGCATAAGAGGGAACAGGCAAAGCCTTCCTCACAGGCCACTGTGAGGACCTCAGATTTCTTTTTTTGTTGTTTTATGTTTGTTTGTTTTTGAGAGTGAGATGAGAATCCATCAGAAGGGTTTGAAGCAGAGGTCTGTGACAGCTACCAGGTAGACAATCACCTTTAGGGAAAGGATCAAAGCAGGGAGACAAGTTATGAAGCCACTGTAATAACTTAGGTAAAAGATGATGGAAGCTTGGACCTGAGTGGCAGGAGAAGAGAAGCACTTAAAACAAAGCCTATAACCACATGCCTGTAACTCCATGCAAAATAGAAACAGAAACCCAGAGCGGTACCAGCAGAGACAGCAAGTCTGCCCACCGGGAAAGGTAAGCAGAGCTGTGACTGAACATCAGATGCAACTCTGAGCTGTCAGACAGCTTAATGCATTGTCTGGGCTCAAGTCCTAAATCGGTACACTTTTGTCTAATTCTAGGTTACTGTCTTTAGTAAATCTAGGTTATTTATTCCCAACTCTAAGATCAAAGTTCTAACCCATTTAACAGACACTGTCTTCAAAGATACAAAAACAATCTTGAAACTGAGGAATCTGACAATCCAAATCTTCCATTAAAGTAGAGGATCTCCCATTATTGTCCAATAAGTATTCATTAAGCACCTACTAGGAGCACCCAAATTCATAAAGCAAGTCCTTAGAGACTTACAAAGACACTTAGACTCCCATACAATAATAATGGGAGACTTCAACACTCCACTGTCAACATTAGACAGATCAATGAGACAGAAAGTTAACAAGGATATCCAGGAATAGAACTCATCTCTGCACCAAGCGGGCCTATAGTTCTATAGACGTCTATAGTTCTATAGACGTCTGTAGAACTCTCCACCCCAAATCAACAGAATATACATTCTT
>NW_016838700.1:0-625 GCF_001698545.2 Rhinopithecus bieti | reverse complement strand
GGGAAATATGTGGAGGGTGGGGGCAGGTCAAGTGACAAGGAAATTACAGAAGACTCACATGGAAAAATTAAGCAAACAAAGGTTTTCCTTTAATCTCCCTTAAGGACACATGCAGGGTAGTGCAAGAATCAGCCTGAGGGGCTGATCCAGACTTCCCTTTGTGTAAATGGAAAGAGCTCAGTCCTCCCTTCACCCTGACTAAGAGCTGCAAAGGGGCTGTGAGCTGCTTCCCCATCCTTGTCTAGAAGAGTGGCTTCCAGCACAGCAACGGGGGAGAACTCGGCAGGGTGGCAATGGCTACCGACTTCTCTACCTACATGCCTGCCTGCATACCTACCTACCTACCTACCTACCTACCTACCTACCTACCTACCTAATCTATCTCTGCATCCATGAGACAGGGTCTCACTCTGTCACCCAGGTTGGCCTGCGGTGGCGCAATCTGCTCACTGCAGCTTCAACCTCCCTAGGCTCAAGGGATCCTCCCGCCTTAGCCTCCTGTAGCTAGGACCACAGGCACTTGCCACCACGCCTGGCCAGCTCCTTCTTAAAAAGTGTCAGAATACAGGTTCTCTTGGGCAGCAAAGCCATAGACAATCAAGAATTCATTGTTTTAGAGTACCAG
>NW_016838699.1:0-691 GCF_001698545.2 Rhinopithecus bieti | reverse complement strand
TTCCATGAAGTGGGACGGACTAATGCCCTTCTGAAGGCAGGTTGGTGGCTCAAGGGTTCCCAGGACGTCTTTTCTGAAAACATGCATGTTCCTGGGGTTAGCCTTCTCCATGTTTGGGGCCCTGAGGGACTAATTTCCTCAGGCCGCTAGGAAGACGTTGTTGGCAGGCTTGCCATCATTGCACGGAAAGAAAGCAACAGGAAATACGGCATCTTCAGATGCCTTCACCTGGAATCAAATGGACCTGGAAGGATCGTGGAGTCCCTGACCCCAAGAAGGCAGGGAAGAAGTGTTCCCCGATCCCCTCACACACACGGGAACCTGAAAGGAAACCAACCAGGGTGACCTAGAGGAGAAAAAGACCAGGGGCGCAGGGTGACACTCACCCTCAGACAATCACAAGATTCCATGGATTCTTTTCGATTTGGCAGCGGCTTCTCCGGAGGTTTCCCGGAAAGGATCTGGAGGAGAGCCTTCCTCTGCGGGTCTTGTTGCCTGCAGAGGAGAAAAAGTTCAGGCCCTGCCCCTCGGTTCTCCCCAGGAGACAGGGAGAACCCTGTGTGGGGCCCAGTCCCGTTCTGTGTTTTGTGATACATAAATGGAAGTTTTGTGCCCTTTCCGCCTCTGCACCTTCCCTCATGTGCCAACCTTCCCATCCTGCCGGTGGCCTTCTAGGCTTCCCAGGTAAGGA
>NW_016838698.1:0-621 GCF_001698545.2 Rhinopithecus bieti | reverse complement strand
TGTTGGGCCTATGATGAAATAGGAAATATTGTCAGATAAAAAGTGGAGAGAAGCTTTCTGAGAAAGTGCTTGGTGATGCGTGCATTCCACTCAGGGAGATATAACTTCCTTCTCCTAAGGCACAGTTAGAACCCTGTTCCTGTAAAACCAAAAGAGTGATATTCGGAGCACATTGAAGACTGTGGCAAAAAGTGAAATGTCGTCCAATAAAAAACAGAAAGAATGACTCGAATAAACTGCTCTCTGACATGTCCATTCTTTTCACAGGTTAAAGCTTACTCTACATTTGCCACTTTCAAAGTCGGTCTTTGAGAGTTCTAGGAAGGGATAGTAAGTGGCAACCGGAGGCCTGTGTGAGGCAAGGAAATGTCTTCCATCGAAAATTGGAGAGACGCTTTCTGCGCAACCCTTTTGTGATGTTTGTATTCATCTCACAAATTAAATCATTCTTTGGATTGAGCAGTTTGAAATCACTGTTTCTGTGGAATCTGAGAAAGGACATTTGGAAAAGCTCTTTAGAATATACTGAAAAAGAAATAACCTCAGTGACAAACCAGAAGGAAGTTTTCTGTGAAAATGCTCTGTGTCACGTGAATTCCACTCACACAGTTAAGCTTCTCT
>NW_016838697.1:0-617 GCF_001698545.2 Rhinopithecus bieti | reverse complement strand
TCCCGAGTCTTTCAGGTCCAACAGGGTGTATTAAGAATAATTATTATGTGTATATTTTATACCTATATCTATTATTTCTATTATGTCTATATTTTTTACGTATATCTATTACGTGTATATTTTATACCTATATCTATTATATCTACTATGTCTATATTTTATACCTATATGTATTATATCTATTATGTCCATATTTTATACCTATATCTATTATATCTATATTTTATACATATATCTCTTATATCTATTATGTCTATATTTTATACCTCTATGCATTATATCTGTTATATCTATTACGTCTATATTTTATACCTGTATCTATTATGTCTATATTTTATACATATATCTCTTATATCTATATTGGCTTTATTTTATACCTATATCTATCATATCTATACTTTATACCTCGATCTATATATCGAGGTATACTTTATACCTCGATGTAGTAGGTATAGGTATAAAATATAGACATAATAGGTATAATAGATATACATATAAAATATAGACATAATAGATATAAAAGATATAGGTATTAAATATAGACATATTAGATATAGGTATAAAATATAGATCTAATCGATATAATAGATATAGGAATAAAATATAGACATAATAAA
>NW_016838696.1:0-375 GCF_001698545.2 Rhinopithecus bieti | reverse complement strand
TATACAATTAACAGTTTTCTATTTGTTCCCGCACATTTAGTAAAACTACAAACGGCTCTCTAGGTGGTGTTTCTGAGATGTGTGGGGGGATGTGTTTGTGTTGGGCTCAGGAAGTTCAGGACAAATAGAGGAATGTGTTTGTGCTGGGCCCAGGACTGCGATATATGGCAGACACCGGTAATTAGAGCAGAACAGAGCAGGACAGAGACTTTCACAACGTTTGTCCTTACAACGTCTGGAGTCTATAGATAACCTAATTAACCTAATCGGTTAGGTCCGGGGTCGATCTTTAACTAGGCTGAGGGCGCCGCCCGGGCTGTTTGCCTGTGGACTTCATTTCTGCCTTTTAGTCTTTCATTTGATCTCTTTCAATAC
>NW_016838695.1:0-526 GCF_001698545.2 Rhinopithecus bieti | reverse complement strand
GGTCTGCTACCTCAATGTCAAGACTGACTGGGAAGGAAAGGGCCTCCAAAACATGAAGTTAGGAATATCTGGGTAACACATTTCAAATCTTCAATTTCTATGGCCTGCAGAAATGGTCCACTTCTCCCTGTTGAAAGCTAGGTCTACCCCCTGTGCTTAAAGGCAGAGACTGTTTTAATCTTCCTCTAACTACCTTCTGGTTACAACATCATTAAGTAAGGCTGTATCACAAGATAATGGAGTTGGAGAAGTTCTAGGCCTTAAATGAAAGAAAAAAGCTGCACACTGAATGACTTGCAGAACTAGCCAACTTGTACAAGCAAGAACTGGGAGTGTTATGTATGGAAATACATGTCAAGAGTGTTAAATCAGGGCAGGGGGGCAGTGAAATGTGAAGTTGGATAAAGGTAAGTTTATTCACGTGAGATTCCTCTTCCAGTTCATACAATTTAATACTCTGGAAAAGACCTTGGGTATCGCACCTACCAGTGCTTATATGGTTAACAGAAATTTGGAAAAGCCAGTG
>NW_016838694.1:0-690 GCF_001698545.2 Rhinopithecus bieti | reverse complement strand
TCAAACAAATTTATAAGAAAAAAACAACCCCATCAAAAAGTGGGCAAAGGATATGAACAGACTCTTCTCAAAAGAAGATATTTATGCAACCAACAGACATATTCACTGGTCATCAGAGAAATGCAAATCAAAACCACAATGAGATACCATCTCACACCAGTTAGAATGGCAATCATTAAAAAGTCAGGAAACAACAGATGCTGGAGAGGATGTGGAGAAATAGGAATGAGTTTACACTGTTGGTGGGATGTAAATTAGTTCAACCATTATGGAAGACAGTGTGGCAATTCCTCAAGGATCTAGAAATAGAAATACCATTTTACCCAGTGATCCCAAAGGATTATAAATCATGCTACTATAAAGACACATGCACACATGTTTATTGTGGCACGATTCACAATAGCAAATACTTGGAACCAACCCAAATGTCCATCAATAATAGACTGGATAAAGAAAATGTGGCACATATACACCACAGAATAGTATGCAGCCATAAAAAGGATGAGTTTATGTCCATTGCAGGGACACATGGATGAAACTGGAAACCATCGTTCTCAGCAAACTATCACAAGGACAGAAAACCACATTGCATGTTCTCACTCATAAGTGGGAGTTGAACAATGAGAACACATGGACACAGGGAGAGAAACATCACACACTGGACCTGTTGGGGGGTCAGGGGCTGGGGAA
>NW_016838693.1:0-1989 GCF_001698545.2 Rhinopithecus bieti | reverse complement strand
GAGTCTACAGAGACAGGCCGGCCCCCTTGAGCTGCAGTGGGCTTCACTCAGTTCGAGCTTCCCCGTGGCTTTGTTTACCTACTTAAGCCTCAGTAATGACGGGTTCCCCTCCCCCAGCCTCGCTGCTGCCTTGCAGTTAGATCTCAGACTGCTGTGCTAGCCATGAGGGAGGCTCTGTGGGCGTGGGACCCTCCCATCCAGGTGCGGGCTATAATCTCCTGGTGTGCTGTTTGCTAAGACCCTTGGTAAAGCACAGTATTAGGGTGGGAGTTACCCGATTTTCCAGGAGTTGTGTGTCTCAGTTTCCCTTCACTAGGAAAAGGGATTCCCTTCCCCCTTGCGCTTCCCAGGTGAAGCGATGGCTCACCCTGCTTCAGCTCTCACTGTCAGGCTGCACCAGCTGTCCAGCACTGATTGTCTGGCACTCCCCAGTGAGATGAACCCAGTACCTCAGTTGAAAACGCAGAAATCACCCGTTCTCTGTGTCACTCACGCTGGGAGCCGGAGGCTGGAGCTGCTCCTATTTGGCCATCTTGCTCTGGGAATGGTCTTCATTATTAATATTCCCTGCTAGGAAAAGAATTCAGCGATATCTTCCCTACTTGCACATCCGTTTATAGACTCTCTGCAAGAAGAAAAATATGGCTCTATTCTGCCTGACACTGCATGCAGTCAGACCTTATGGCTGTCTTCCCTTGTTCCCTGAAATCACTGTTATTCTGTTCTTTTTCAAGGTGCACTGATTTCATATTGTTCAAACACACATGTTTTATGATCAATTTGTACAGTTTAACACAATAGTGGTCCTGAGGTGACGAACATTCTCAGCTTATTAAGATAACAGGATTAAGAGATTAAAGATAGGCATAAGAAATTATAAAAGTATTAATTTTGGGAACTGATAAATGTCCATGAAATCTTCACACTTTATGATAGAGACTGCAGTAAAGACAGGCATAAGAAATTATAAAAGTATTAATTTTGAGAACTGATGTATGTCCATATTAAAATGAAACCTTCACAATTTATGTTCCTCTGCTGCGACTTCCTGCAACACTCCCTAACTCATTTTATGAGGCCAGCATCATCCTGATACCAAAGCCTGGCAGAGACACACACAAAAAAAGAGAATTTTAGGCCAATATCCCTGATGAACATTGATAACAAAAATCCTCAATAAAATACTGGCAAACTGAATCCAGCAGCATATCAAAAAGCTTATCCACCATGATCAAGTCAGTTTCATCCCTGGAATGCAAGGCTGGTTCAACATATGCAAATCAATAAATGTAATCCATCATATAAACAGAACCAACAACCAAAACCACGCAATTACCCCAAAAGATGCAGAAAATGCCTTTGACAAAATTCAACAGTCTTTCATGCTAAAGACTCTTAATAAACTAGGTATTGATGGAACACATCTCAATATAATAAGAGCTATTTATGACAAACCCACAGTCAGTATCATACTGAATGGGCAAAACTGCAAGCATTCCCTTTGAAAACTGGCACAAGATAAGATGCCCTCTCTCACCACCCCTATTAAAAACAATATTGGAAGTTTTGGCCTGGGAAATTAGGCAAGAGAAAGAAATAAAGGTATTCAATTAGGAAAAGAGGAAATCAAGTTGTCTCCATTTGCAGATGACATGATTATATATTTAGAAAACCCCATCATCTCAGCTCAAAATCTCCTTAAGCTGATAAGCAACTTCAGCAAAGTCTCAGGATACAAAATCAATGTGCAAAACTCACAAGCATTCCTATACACCAATAACAGACAAACAGAGAGCCAAATCATGAGTGAATTCCCATTCACAATTGCTTCAAAGAGAACAAAATACCTAGGAATCCAATTTACAAGGGATGTGAAGGACCTCTTCAAGGAGAACTACAGACCACTGATCAAGGAAATAAGAGAGGACACAATCAGATGGAAGAACAGTCCATGTTCATGGATAGGAAGAATCAATATCATGAAAATGG
>NW_016838692.1:0-218 GCF_001698545.2 Rhinopithecus bieti | reverse complement strand
CCAGGTGCAAGCTGATCTGGGCACAGTCGTTTTCAGAGCCACAGCAGGATGCATCTTCAACATCTTCTCATCTCTTCTTAAAACAAGCCGTACCTTCCCTGCCGCGGCCCTTCGCGACTCTCACCATCCCTCTGCCCCTCCCAGACCTCTATCCTTCTGCCCATCGCCTCCCAGAGCCCCGAGCCCCCACTCCCAGGCCCCCGAGTCCCTGCCGCGGT
>NW_016838691.1:0-3022 GCF_001698545.2 Rhinopithecus bieti | reverse complement strand
TCGACACATGTCTCCGGTTGCTACTTACTATCCCTTCCCAGAACTCTCAAAGACCGACATTCAAGCTGGGAAATGTAGAGTAAGCTTTAACCCTGTGAAAAGAATGGACATGTCAGAGAGCAGTTTCCTCGAGTGCTTCTTTCTGTTTTTTATTGGACGCCATTTCACTTTTTGTCATAGTCTTCAATGTGATCTGAATATCACTCTTTTGGTTTTGCAGGAACAGTGTTCAAACTGTGCCTTATGAGAAGAAAGTTATAACTCCCTGAGTGGAATGCACACGTCACCAGGCAGTTTCTCAGAAAGCTTCTGTCCAGTTTTTATCTGACTATATTTCTTCTTTCACCATAGGCCTGAATGTGATCCCAAATATCCCTTCGCGGATCCATCCACAAGGGAGTTTCCAAGGTGCATATTGTAAAGTAAGCCACATCTATGTGAGATGAATGAACACAGCAAAAAGCAGATTCACAGAAAGCTTCTTTCCAGTTTTTATCTGAAGATATTCCCTTTTCACCATAGTCCTGAAAGTGCTCCCAAATGTCCCTTCGTGGATCCCTTCATGACAGTTTCCAACCTGTGTAATGTAAAGAAAGCTTTATCTTTGTGAGATGATTACACATAGCACAGGGTAGTTTTCTAAAAAGCTTCTTTCCAGTTTTTGTCTGAGGCTATTTCCCTTTTCACCATCAGCATCAACATGCTCCCGAATATCACTTGTTACCTGTTTCTCCAACAGGGTATCCCCAACGCTGCATGAGAAGAGAGGTATAGCACTGTGAGTGGAATGCACACGTCACAAAGCAGTTCCTCAGAACGCTTCTGTCCAGTTTCGGTCTCAGCATATTTCCTTTTTCACTTTTAGCCTCAAAGTGCTCCGGAATATCCAATCACGCCCTAAACATACACAGGGTTAGAAAACTGCTCAATGAAAAGAGAGGCTAAACTAAGCAAGAGGAATTAAGACGACACAGAGCAGTTTCACAGAAAGCTTCCTAATGGATTTTTACTGAGGATGTTTCCTTCTCCATTATCTAAGAATCGTTTCCAAATTTCCTTCCTCAGATTCCACTAACACAGTGATTTGAAGCTGCTCAATCCAAAGAATGGTTTCACTCTATGAGACGAATACACACATCGCAAACCAGTTGCTCAGAACGTTTCTCGGCAAGTTTAATCGGAAGACGTTTCCTTGCTCAACACAAGCCTCTGAGCGTCACTAAGTATCCCTTCACAGATTCTTCAAAGACAGAGTTTTGAAACTGGACAACATAGAGTAAGCATTAACTCTGTGAAGTGAATGCACATATCAGAGAGAAGACTCTTGGAATGCTTCTTCCTTGATTTTATTTCAGTATAATTCACTATGCGAGATAAATAAATATATCTAACACAAAGCAGTTTCACAGAAAACTGGATAGAAGATTTCTGGGAAACTACTTTGGGATGTATGCATTCCACTCAGGGAGTTACACGTCTTTTCTCACAAGGCAGCTTTTGAACACTGTTCCTGTGAAACCGAAAAAGTGATATTTCGGAGTGCATTGAGGACGATGGGGAATAGTGAAATATGCTGAAATAAAATCGAAGAAGAAGCGTTCCAATAATCTGATCTCTGATATGTGCATTCACTTCACAGAGTTAATGTTTACTCTATGCTGCCCAGTTTCGAAACTCTGTCTTTGAAGAGTCTGTGAAGGATATTTAGTGACCGTCAGAGGCTTGTGGTGAGCGAGGAAATGTCTTCCGATGAAACTTGCAGAGAAACTTTCTGAGCAATTGCTTGGTGATGTCTGTATTCGTCTCATAGAGTGAAAGCATTCTTTGGATTGAGCAGCTTGAAATCACTGTTTTTGTGGCATTTGAAGAAGGACATTTGGGAACAATCCTTAGAATATGGAGAAAGAAATATCCTAGGTAAAATCCAGAAGGAAGCTTTCTGTGAAACTGCTTTGTGTCGTCTTAATTCCTCTCGTTCCTTTAAGTCTCTCTTTTCATTGAGCAGCTTTCTAACCCTGTGTGCGTTTAGCGTGTGATGGGATATTCGGAAGCCCTTTGAGGCTTACAGTGAAAAAGGAAATATATGGAGACTGAAAGTGGAGAGAAGGTTTCCGAGGAACTGCTTTGTGACGTGTGCATTCCACTCATAGTGTTATACTTCCCTTCTCATACAGAGTCGGGGAAACCCGTTTTGAGAAACAGGTATCAAGTGATATTCGGCAGCATGTAGATGCTGATGGTGAAAGGGGAAATAGCCTCAGACAAAAACTGGAAAGAAGCTTTCTAGGAAAATACTCTGTGATATGTGTAATCATCTCACTTAGATAAAGCATTCTTTACATTATGCAGCTTGGAAACTGTCATCGACGGATCCACGAAGGGACTTTCGGGAGCACATTAAGGACTAATGTGAAAAAGTAAATATCTTCAGATAAAAACTGGAAAGAAGCTTTCTGTGAATCTGCTTTTTGCTATGTTTATTCATCTCACGTAGGTGTAGCTTTCTGTACATTACACAGCTTGGAAACTCCCTCGTGGATGGATCCACAAAGGGATATTTGGGATCACATTCGGGCCTATGGTGAAATAGGAAATATAATCTGATAAAAACTGGAGAGATGCTTTCTGAGAAACTGCTTGGGGACGTGTGCATTCAATGCAGTGAGTCATAATTTTCTTCTCCTAAGCCACAGTTTGAACACTGTTACTGTAAAACCGAAAGAGTGATATTCGGAGCACATTGAAAACTATGGCAAAAAGTGAAATGTCGTCCAATAAAAAACAGAAAGAAGCACTCGAAGAAACTGCTCTCTGACACATCCATTCTTTTCACAGGGTAAAAGCTTACTCTACATTTCCAAGTTTGAAAGTCGGTCTTTGAGGGTTCTGCGAAGGGATAGTAAGTGGCAACTGGAGGCCTGTGTGGAGCAAGGAAATGTCTTTCATCAAATATTGGTGAGAAGCTATCTGTGCAACACTTTTGTGATATTTGTATTCATCTCATAGACTTAAATCATTCTTT
>NW_016838690.1:0-2949 GCF_001698545.2 Rhinopithecus bieti | reverse complement strand
CCGCCCGGCAATTATTAAATGAATTATATTCCAATTATATAATGGAAAACTACAAAACCATTAAAAATATGATCTCAACAGCTATTTTACGAGAAAAAGTATGCGTAACTAAAGTGACAAGAATCAGACATCAAATGAAAAAAGCAGACAATATTATATAGAATAATTTCAAACTGGTATTTTTAAAAAGGGAACTAAATGGAAAAAATACATTAAAATGTTAACATGGGTTGGCTCTAAATGATAGGTATTTGTCCCTACATTTCCAAATTTTCTATTATAAGCATGTACTGTTATTACAATCAAGATAAAAGCATTACTTAAAAACAGACTAATAATTTTTTTTAAAGCAATTGTCCTGCCTCAGCCTCCCAAAGTGCTGGGATTACAGGTATGAGCCATCACTCATGGCTAGATTCATAATATTGATGTTGTCTGTGATATACGAGAATCAAAAAAAATTCCAAAGCTTCATTTTTTAGTTTAAATAATAATAAAGATCTAAACATTTTATTAACTCAAAAAAGAGAAGTCTACCTTCTGATACATAACACTACCTACAAAGTTTTTGTTCCTGTCACCCCCTCTTTTTGCCCCCCGTCAAACTTGAATGAGATCAAGACTCTAGATCTAACTACCAGTTTACAGGAAATACAGCGGGGCTGAGGAATATGTTAAATTAACAGTGTGGACGTAATCGGAAAAATCCAGAATGAGAAACACTCTGTAAGACAACCCAGTTTCTTCAACAAAAAAATTGCAAAGAAAAATAAAGTAGAAACCTAGGCCTGTTGTGGTGGCTCAGGCCTGTAATACCAGCACTTTGGGAGGCCAAGGCAAGAGGACTGCTTGAGCCCAGGAGTTCAAGGCCAGACTGGACAACATGGAGGAACCCCATCTTGACCAGAAATATAAAAATTAGCCAAGCATGGTGGTGCACGCCTGCAGTCCCAGCTACTCAGGTGGCTGAAGCAGGAGGATCACTTGAGCCTAGGAGATTAAGACTGCAGTAAGCTGTGATTGCACCATTGCATTCCAGCCTGGGTGACAGAGTAAGAAACTCTGTCAAAAAAAGAAAGACAGCAGAAACCTATACAGTTGTCCTTCAGTATTATGGGGGATTGATGCAGGACACCCCTCAGATGCCAAAATCCATGGATGCTCAAGTCCCCTTACATAAAATAATTTAGTATTTGCATATAACCTACACACATCTTTCGATATACTTTAAATCATCTCAAGATTACTTATAATACCTAATACAATGCATACACATCCCTTCATTCGCACAGATTCAATGCAGTACTCAGTAGAAGGCAAATTCAATTTTTACTCTTTGGAATTTTGTGAAATTTTTTGTCAAATATTTTTGATTTCTGATTGGCTGTGTCCATGGATACAGAACCCACAGAGGACCAACTGTACCTGAAAATTTGAACACCGATTGGCTAACTGATATTAAAGAACTGTCAACTTTTTTAGGTGTGATAAGAGTATTATATTTTTTAAAGAACCCTTATCTATATCTAGAGTTACACAGGTATACCTTGGAGATCTTGCAGGTTGTTTCACACTACCCTAATAAAACAAATATTGCAAAAAGCAAGTCATGCACATTTTTTTGGTTTCTCAATGCATATAAAAGCTATGTTTGGACTATACTATAGTCGATTAAGTATGCAATAGGATTATATCTTTAAAATCAATGTATATCCTTAATTTAAAATATTAATATTTTACTGCTGAAAGATGCTAATAATCATCTGTGCTTTCAGCAAGTCATAATCTTTTCCCTTTTTAAAACTTTCAAACTTTTATTTTAGATTCAGGAGGTACATGTGCAGACTATCTGGGTATACTGCATGACGCTGAGGTCTGGGATACAAATAATCCCATCATCTGGGCTTTTCAACACTGCTCTTCTTCCCCCACCAGTAGTCCTCAGTTTCTAATGTTGTCATCTTTATGTCTATGAGTTTTACGTCCAATGTTTAGCTCTCACTTATAAGTGAGAACATGTGATACTTGGTTTTCTGTTCCTGTGTTAATTCACTTAGGATAATGGCTTCAAGCTGCATCCATGTTGCTGCAAAGGACATAATTCTTTTTCATGGCTGCATAGTATGCCATGGTGCATATGTGCCACATTTTCTTTACCCAGTCTACCACCGACGGGCATCTACGTTGATTCCATGTCCTTGCTATTGTGAATCATGCTGCAATATATGAGAGTGCATGTGTCTTTTTGGTAGCATCATTTGTTTTCTTTTGGATATATACCCAGCAACGGATGGCTGGGCTGAGTGGTAGTCGTATTTTAAGTTCTTTGAGAAATCTCCCAATTGCTTTCCACAGTAGCTGGAACTAATTTACATTCCCACCAGCAGAGTTTATAAGCATTCCCTTTTCTCTGCAGTCTTGCCAGCATCTACTGTGTTTTTGACATTTTAGTAATACCCATTCTGCCTAGTGTGAGATAGTATCTCACTGTGATTTTGATTTGCATTTGTTTGATGATTAGTAATATGGAGCATTTTTTCATATGTTTGTTGGCCACTTGTACGTCTTCTTTTGATAAGTGTCTGTTCATGTCTGCTGCCTGTTTTTTAATGGGGTTGTTTTTTGCTTGTTCAATTGTTTTAAGTTCCTTATAGATTCTGGATATCGGGGCCGGGCGCGGTGGCTCAAGCCTGTAATCCCAGCACTTTGGGAGGCCGAGACGGGTGGATCACGAGGTCAGGAGATCGAGACCATCCTGGCTAACACAGTGAAACCCCATCTCTACTAAAAATACAAAAACTAGCCGGGCGAGGTGGCGGGCGCCTGTAGTCCCAGCTACTCGGGAGGCTGAGGCAGGAGAATGGCGTAAACCCGGGAGGTGGAGCTTGCAGTGAGCTGAGATCAGGCCACTGCACTCCACGCCCGGCGCCAGACCGAGACTCCGCCTCA
>NW_016838689.1:0-1372 GCF_001698545.2 Rhinopithecus bieti | reverse complement strand
TAATAATAATAAATAATACACTTAAAGTTTATTTTGAGATGGAATCTCACTCTGTTGCCCAGGCTGGAGTACAGTGGTGCAATCTTGGTTCACTGCAACCTCTGCCTCCCAGGTTCGAGCAATACTCCTGCCTCAGCCTCCTGAGTAGCTGGGATTACAAGCATGTACCACCATGCTCAGCTAATTTTTGTATTTTTTTTTTTTCAGTAGAGATGAGGCCAGGCCGGTCTCGAACTCCTGACCTCAAATGATTCACCCGTCTCGGCCCTCCCAAAGTGCTGGGATTACAGGCGTGAGCCACCATGCCCGGGCCTCATTTAAAGTATTTTAAGAGTAAAATCCAGTTTGAGGATTTTATTTATGTGTATTTTTTGCTTTTTGGCTTTAAAGTATTTTATTTTCAGTTTTGTAAATTATTTGTTTTTCTAACTTTTGTTTTAGGTTCAAGGGGTACATGTGCAGATTTGTTACATGGGTAAATTGGGTGTTGAGAGGATTTGGTGTACCAATAATTCTGTCACCCAAATTATCAGCATAATACCCAATAGGCAGTTTTTCAATCCTCACCCTCCCGTCTTCAACACTCAAATTGGCCCCAGTATGAGGATTTTATGGAATTAAGAAAAAATTTTTTTTTACTCCAATTCTTAAGAAGGGTGCAATATTTTATGCAAACACTGAGCATGCTGAAACAAAACCAAATGACAATATCATACTTATCTGAATCCCGCAATAAAAACCAGTTTGTTAAGAGTTCTTCAGTAGTGATTTGATGTAGTTGTCTTAAGCAATAAGGCACATAAACAGTGTCTCCAAGTGATCACTCATGTTGGTTCAAAAAAATGTCTCCATGATGTATATGTGCCACATTTTCTTTATCCAGTCTTATCATTGATGGGCATTTGGATTTGTTCCAAGTCTTTGCTATTGTGAATAGTGCTGCAATAAACATATGTGTGCATGTGTCTTTATAGTAGAATGATTTATAATCCTTTGGGTATATACCCAGTAATGGGATTGCTGGGTCAAATGGTATTTCTGGTTCTAGATCCTTGAGAAATCGCCACACTGTCTTCCACAATGGTTGAACTAATTTACACTCTCACCAACAGTGTAAAAGTGTTCCTATTTCTCCACATCTTCTCCAGCATCTGTTGTTTCCTGACTTTTTAATGATCGCCATTCTAACTGGCATGAGATGGTATGTCATTGTGTTTTTGATTTGCATTTCTCTAATGACCAGTGATGATGTATACCTATGTAACAAATCTACATGTTCAGCACATGTATCCCAGAACTGAAAGTAAAATTTAAAAAAAAATAACAATTTTTTTTAAAAAAAGGTATCATGGTGGTGTGTGTCTGTAATCCA
>NW_016838688.1:0-2590 GCF_001698545.2 Rhinopithecus bieti | reverse complement strand
GGAGCAAAGACTTGTTTCCCCTACTGAGCAGCTACTCCTGCAGGGCTGGGCAACAGTGGAGGTCACGCAGGAAGCTGTTCGCTGAAGATCGTGCTCTGTGACTTGACGGGTGTTCCTCCCAGGAGGGTGAAATGGAGACTGGACGCTGGGAGCGGCGTCCTGCATGACCCCACGTGTAGTGGGCTCACAGCAGAGCTAAGTGCTTCCTTTACAGATACTTTTCAGAGTCTGCCCGCCTTTAGATTCTCTGATTAACGTGTCTGAGGAGGGTCCCAGGAGTCTGCCACCTGCCAGGCCAAGGAGGTTCCCTGCATGTGGCTGTCCCCTGACACCCTGAGAAACATGACTCAAGAGGATCACCTGAGTTTCCTAAATGAGTCACCTACCTTCTCTTCTCTTTGCTTTCATGCCTCCCCCAGGGTGGGTCAGTCCTGTCCACCAAACGATGAAACAGCAAAGAGCCCTGAAGAGCCCATGAACCTCCTCATGGGGCAGTGAGGAGACACCTCAGTAATGGCTTAAAAAAAGAGATCATACTGAAGAAAAGGTAAACTAAATTTTGGGTCTCCTATGGGTAAAGAGATTGTGGTTTACATTTTGGAGGCGTGCGTTTTATACTTATTTTCTTTTTTGGATTTAGAATTAGTTGCAATAAATGTGTTTTTTTAATTAAGAAAAATGGGGTATACGAAGTCTAATCCCTTTGTGATATTTCTGTACTGTGAGACTCCACATACAAAAGTGAAGCCCAGACTGTCTATCTCTAATGAACCAGAGAGAAGTGGTCATCTCCTGCAGGCCGGTCTGGTCTCCAGGCATCTGGCCATCCTCCCAGTCTTGGGCACACCTGCATCACTGGTGCTTCCTGCCAGGCTGTGACTCTGCCCAGGTTTCAGGAGCACCTAGAACAGTTTTCCTGGGGGCTCCTGCTTTGTCCTGCCTCCTGGAAGCACAGGCTTTTGATGAATGACTCTCCCCACTGCCAGGTAAATTGGTGATTGCCCCACAGTCTGTATTTGTTGCATGGGGTGCAGAGCATCTGGGCGTGGTGTCCTGGCCCTGGAGCCAGCTCTAGGACTGCATGGCAGCCTTGCCTCCACCCCTCATCTGGGAACAGGGTGGTGGGGAGAAGGGAAGCAGGGTCTTGCCCCTTCTGCATCTCGAGAACACAGGAATACATCGTCCCATTGTCTTGCACCATTCACAGCCCAAGCTTGTGTGAAGTATTATTTTACAACCTCCCCTGACAATGATGTATTTTATATAAGCAGCACATAAAGTGGTAATTTAATACCCTATCGAGCAAGATTAAACAATAAGGAGCAGATATCACTGTAGAAAAGTTACTTTATCCAGGAAACATTTATCTACTGCAGGTGGATGTGAATCATGGCTTCCTCCTCGGTGGCTCCTGATGAGCCTGTGAGATTCTGTCCTGTTCACCATTGTTAGTTATAAGCTGCACCTTTCCTTCTATGATGTTAGTTACAAGCTCTACCTTTCCTTCTATGATGTTTATTTCTTGCCTGTTTGCCACTGTTACAGTTACAAGCTATACCTTTCCTTCTGCAATGTGTATTTCTTGCCCATTCACCAGTGTTAGTTACAAGCTATACCTTTTCTTCTGTGATGTATATTGAAGGCATGGACTAAATACTAATTCCACAGTATTTGATGCACATACTCAAGAGATACTTGTTTGAATGAATGGATTAATGGAAAATAGAAGTGGTGACTTCACTTTATTTCATTATGTCAAACTTTGTTTACACGGAAAATTTCATGGTCCTTTGGATAAACAGGGCCTCTGTGCAGGGTGGTTAGAGACTGTGAGAGTGCCGCAAATGGCCCTGTGGCTCTAGGCTCGCAAAGGGCTTGAGGGACTTGGTGGCGGCACCTGTGTTGAAAACTGAGTTCTGCAAATCCATTCGTGTGACCTGCCAGCACACACAGCCCTGCTTCCCAGCTGATTTCTGCACAGAGGCTTCTCCTGAATGCCCCAGGTGAGTGTGGGTTCAGCCAGCACTGCTGGGCTTCTACAGCAAGCCAGGGTGCTGCAGGGACGAGAGAGAAGAGGGGCAGGACCAGGATCTTCCTGGGCCCCAGTGCCCGTGTGCGGATACTGCCTGGCCTGGCTCTTCTGGGGGAGGTCAGGGAAATGATGGCATGGAGGGACTGTTGGGATGAGCTGCTTGCTCAAACATAGATCCCAGTTCTGTGTGGGAGACAAAATAGAAATTTATGTCAATATCATCAGTAACATATCACTAGGGTGGCTGACCCTCTTGCTCATCTGCTGAGCAAAGGCCAGGCCCAGCCTTCTGGGCCTCCACAGTGAGCTTTTCCCAAGCTCTGTCCACTCCGTGGAGATGGCCGGAGCCAGGGCAGACATGGGGTGTTTGTCACTTTTTTTTTTTTTTGAGACGGAGTCTTGCTCTGTTGCCCAGGCTGGAGTGCAGTGGTGTGATCTCGGCTCAGTGCAAGCTCCACCTCCCAGGTCACGCCATTCTCCTGCCTCAGCCTCTCGAGTAGCTGGGACCACAGGTGTCCGTCACCACACCAGGCTAGTTTTTTGCGTTTTTAGTAGAGA
>NW_016838687.1:0-1989 GCF_001698545.2 Rhinopithecus bieti | reverse complement strand
CTGGGAGCACGAGTAGCAGAAGGGGCAGCAGAGATTGTGGACCCCTCAGCTGCACCTAAGACCACCATAGCTATGTGGTCTAGCTATGTGTGCTGGAGGAGGCTTTTGGCTACCATTTCCCCCTCTGTAAATGAGACTGATACCTATGGCATGGGTGGCGGGAGGCCAGTGTGAGTGCCAAGCACTTGGAGCAGGGCCCTGAGTAAACATGGACTTGGAAACAGGTGTTCCTTGACTTTATGCACCTTGGGAATGGGAGTGGGGCTGTCTGTGTGGGTTGACAAGTCATTGCTTTCCCCCACTCCACCTCTTTCCCAGCCCTGCAAGTCCAGTCCTTGGGGGTCCAGGAGGGAAGAAGCCCCTGGCTGTGTGACTTCAGGCTGGTGCCTGACCCTCTCTGGCTCTGAGTTCCTGGGAATGTCAGCACCCAAGGCATGCCCTCAAGTTTAGCACCTTGACAAGAAAGGCAGGGACACTGGGATCAGGCCCACCCCTTTGGTCCCAAACCCCTTGGCCCCAGCTGGAGGATGAGGAGATGCTGGGCTTGGGTGGGGGAATCAGGGGTGTAAAGGGGTCTGTTCCCCCCTCAGCTTGGCTCAAAGACTCAAGGCATCAGTGGGTGAGCCTGCCCCTCAGGAAGCGGCCCGGGCCCAGCCAGACACTCACCAGAATGAGGGCAACTCTGACAAGCAGGAGGCCCAGGATGAGAAGAGCCACGGCATAGCTGGAGATGAAGGTGTCCAGTGGGCTGGAGGCTTTGGGGCTAGGAGTGCCTAGAGCAGAGCAAGAAGGCTATGACCAGGTGGGGCCCTGCCTCCCAGACTTCTGAGAAGGCAGAATCTGGGCCCAGAAGGTGCTGTGGTACCAGAGATCTGGGGCTAGGAGCATCTTGGAGGACTCCATGAGTGGGGGAGGCAGGCTTCAGATCAGGGCATGTGGAGTAGGCAGATGGACAGAGGGAGAGGGCCTGCAGAGGGAAGGAGGTACTGACCAAGGTCTGGGATGACGGGTGTGCAGACCCTGGTGCAAACAGTCGCAGGAAGCTTTTACTCCTGGCGGGAGGCAAAGAGGGAGCAGGCCTGTCGCATGGTGAGAGAGGAAGAAAAAGAGAGGAGGCATCAGTCTCTTTTAAACAACCAGCTCTCCTGTGAACTGATAGAAAACTCACTCATTGAATCACTTGAACCTGGGAGATGGAGGTTGCAGTGAGCTGAGATCGCACCACTGCACTCCAGCCTGGGCTGTGAGTGAACTCTGGCTCAAAAAAAAGAAAATAAAAAACAAAAGAAGAAAACTCACTCATTACCATGGGGAGGGCACTAAGCCATTCAAGAGGGAACCGCACCATGACCCAAACACCTCACACTATAGGCCCCACCTCCAGCATTGGGGATCACATTTCAACATGAGATGTGGATGGGACAAGTATCCAAACTATGTCAGAGGCCTCCCCTTCCCTCTCATCAGAGTCTTCTGTCCTCAGTTCAGGTGCATGCTGGCCTCCATGCCTGGCTTTCTAGGAAATCATCTTGGCCCCAAGGGGTCAGTCTGGGTGCAGGCCTGGGTTAGAGGTCCAGAAGCAGACTCTGCACCCCCGGAGCTCATACCTCCTGTGCACCATGGCAGCCAAAATGCACCAGCATGGCCAGGAGTGCTTGCTTGTCCCTGTAATCCCAGTGTTTTGGGAGGCTGAGGTAGAAAGCTCTTGAGACCAGCCTGGGCAACATAGCCAGACGCTGTCTACAAAAAATAAAATTAGGCATGGTGGCATGCGCCTGTGGTCCCAGCTACTCAGGAGGCTGAGGTGGGAAGATCACATGAACTCAGGAGGTCAAGGCTGCAGTGAGCTATGATTGCACCACCGCACTCCAGCCTGGGCAACGGAGCAAGACCCTGTCTCTAAAACAGGAAACAAAGTGCACCAGTGTGTGGATACCAGCTTCTCCTGGTGTGTGGACCTGACCGCACTTGGCCCCACTGGTGAGTAAG
>NW_016838686.1:0-1257 GCF_001698545.2 Rhinopithecus bieti | reverse complement strand
CGCCGAAAGTTTAAAGATGCCATACTCAAGAAAAACCTTTCAACAAATTCTGCAGCCTGGCAGGCAGCCTTTAAAACCCCATCGTTATTGCTCATTTTCCCCAGCATACACCCTGTATATACCCAGGAGGATCAAACCCCACTTGCCCGGGCTGGCGCCATTCAGAAAAAAATGGTTCTACCTCAATGATAAAAGTGTCTTGCCCAAGTTGAAAAAACCTTCTGTACTTTTATATGTGCACAACCATTTCCATGCTGGTTACTGCCCCTACTCCAGCTTTTAAAAACATATATATTCTTCCACCATAGCTGCCCATCTCAAAAATATTACTAAGGCATGTTCCCTTTGCACTCGAACTTCCCCTCAGGAAGCTATCAAACCACCTCCATCCAACACGCAAGGCCTGAGGACACTTACCAGGGCAAGACTAGCAAGTCAACATCACTCACATGCCCCCCATAAAATGATTCCTATACCTTCTGACAATAGGCGATACATTCTCTGGATGGATAAAAGTTTTTCCTACCACCACCAAAAGGCACACACCATCGCTTCTATTCTCTCCACCCATATTATCCACCAGTTTAAACTCCCCTCTTGCATCCAGTCAGACAGTGGGCCAATTTGTTTCACAGTTTAACCAACAGCTGATAAAGGCTCTAAACATTAAATGGGCTTTGCATATTCCTTACCACCCGGAATCTTCAGGAAAAATTTTATTAAAAACAACAACTAACCAAACTCTCCCTAAAGGTTAAAATGGCCTGGACTTCACTTCTCCCACTGTTCCTCATGCGTTTATGAGTCATTTCCCAAAAGCCCCTCAGCTTAAGCCCATTTAAACTCATGTACAAATGCCCCTTTATCCTCCAGAATCTCCCTGTATTTTCTCCCCCTTCTATATGGAATACTTGGCCGGCGTTACACCTCACCCAACATCTAATAAGACAGTATGCAAATGCTTACTGACCCAGCCTAAACGTCCATCCTGAAAACACTCCTCCCTGTCCCTATAACCAGGGGACTGGGTCTGAATCACAGATTCCTCCTCCTCCCCTCTCCAACCTAAGTGGATGAGTCCTCACCAGGTTATCCTAACTACTATGACTGGGGCAAAGCTAACATCTTTTCCACACAGAATGCACCATTGCAAACTAAAAAGAGCACCAGATCCACATGTAGAAATTTGTTCCCCCCCAAATTATTCTCCTTCCCTCACAGGACCAACCTCACTGTACTTAACAAGAATTCCAGAAG
>NW_016838685.1:0-618 GCF_001698545.2 Rhinopithecus bieti | reverse complement strand
TTCACTCAGTTAAGCCCCTCTTTTCACTGAGCAGTTTTCTAACCCTGTGTATGCTTAGCGTGTGACGGGATATTCGGGAGCACTTTGAAGCTTACGGTGAAAAAGGAAATATTTTCAGAGAAAAACTGGAATGAAGCTTTCTGAGGAACTGCCTTGTGACGTGTGCATTCCACTCACAGTGTTATACCTCTCTTCTCATACAGCATTGGAGAAACCCTTTTGGAGAAACAGGTACCAAGTGACATTCAGGAGTATGTTGGTGCCGATGGTGAAAAGGGAAATAGCCTCAGACTAAAACTGGAAAAAGCTTTCTAGGAAACTACTCTGTGATATGTGTAATCATCTCACATAGATAATGCTTTCTTTACATTACGCAGCTTGGAAACTGTCATGGAACCATCCACGAAGGGACCTTTGCTAGCACTGTGAGGACTACGGTGAAAAACAAATATCTTCAGATTAGAACGGGAAAGGAGCTTTCTGTGAATCTGCTTTTGCTATGTTTATTCATCTCACATAGATGAAACTTACTTTACATTACACAGCTTGGAAACTCCTTCGTGGATGAATCCGCGAAGGGATATTTGGGATCACATTTGGGCTTACAGTGAAATAGGA
>NW_016838684.1:0-1374 GCF_001698545.2 Rhinopithecus bieti | reverse complement strand
TGAGAACCCAGAATTAAAGCCAAATACTTACAGCCAACTGATCTTCAACAAAGCAAACAAGAACGTAAAGTGAAGAAAGGATACTCTGTTCAACAAATGGTGCTGGGATAATTGGCTAGCCACATTTAGGAGAATGAAACTGGATCGTCATCTCTCACCTAATACAAAAATCAACTCAAGATGGATCAAGGACTTAAATCTAAGACCTGAAGCCTTAAAAATTCTAGAAGATAACGTTGGAAAACCCTTCTAGGCATTGGCTTAGGCAAAGACTTCATGACCAAGAACCTCAAAGCAAATGCAACAAAAACAAAAGATAAATAGATGAGACTTAACTAAAAAGCTTTTGCACAGCAAAAGAAATAATTAGCAGAGTTAACAGACAACCCACAGAGTGGGAGAAAATCTTTACAACCTACACATCCAACAAAGAACTAATATTCAGAATCTACAAAGAACTCAAATGAATAAGAAAAAAAATTCCAGAAAAAAGTGGGCTAAGGACACGAATAGACAATTCTCAAAAGAAAATATACAGATGGCCAACAAGCATATGGAAAAATGCTCAACATCACTATTGATCAGGGAAATGCAAATCAAAACCACAATGTGATACCACCTCATTCCTGTAAGAATGGCCATATTAAAAAAATAAAAAAATATATATGTTGGCATGGATGTGGTAAAAAGGAAACACTTTTATAGTGTTGATGCTAATGTAAGCTAGTACAACCACTATGAAAAACTGTGTGGAGATTGCTTAAAGAACTAAAAGTAGATCTACCATTTGATCCAGCAACCCCATTCCTCAGTATCTGCCCAGAGGAAAAGAAGTCATTATACAAAAAAGATACTTGCACATGCATGTTTATAGCAGCAAAATTCATAATTGTGAAAATATGGAACCTCCCCAAATGCCCATCAATCAGTGAGTGGATAAAGAAAATGTGATATGTACACACACACCCCCGTGGAATACTACTCAGCCATGAAAAGGAGCAACCTGGATGGAATTGGAGACCATTCTTCTAATTGCAGCAACCTGGATGGAATTGGAGACCATTCTTCTAATTGCAGCAACCTGGATGGAATTGGAGACCATTCTTCTAAGTGAAGTAACTCAGTAATGGAAAACCAAACATTGTATGTTCTCTCTTATATGTGGGAACTAACCTATGAGAATGTAAAGGCATAAGAATGATACAATGGACTTTGGGGACTTGGGGGAAAGTGTTGGAAGGGGATGAGAAATAAAAGACTACACATTGGGTACAGTGTACACTGCTCGGGTGATGGGTGCACCAAAATCTCAAAAATCACCACTAAAGAACTTATTTATGGAACCAAATACCACCTGTTCCTTAAAAACCTATT
>NW_016838683.1:0-412 GCF_001698545.2 Rhinopithecus bieti | reverse complement strand
TTATGTCTATATTTTATACCTATATCTATTATATTTATTCTGTCTATATTTAATACCATATCTATTATATCTATTATATCTGCATTTTATACCTATAGCTATGATATCTATATTTTATACCTATATCTATTGTATGTATTATGTCTATATTTTATACCTATATCTATTATATCTATTATGTCTAATCTTTATACCTATATCTGTTATGTCTATATTTTATACCTGTAGCGATTATATGTATTATGTTTATATTTTATACATATATCTATTATATCTATCTTTTATACCTATATCCATTATATCTATTATATCTATATTTTATACATATATCTATCATATCTATTATGTCTATATTTTATGCCTATATCTATTATATCTATTATATCTATATTTTATTCTTATATCTATTTGA
>NW_016838682.1:0-620 GCF_001698545.2 Rhinopithecus bieti | reverse complement strand
AAAGGACATTCGGACTGTGACAGCTGCACCCATTCTCAGCATCTGCAGGGTCTCCTATGTATGTGTGTGTTTCCATTTTCTTTCAGTGCAATTTCTCCCAGTGAAGTCGTGAGAAATAGAAGGAAACGTGGAATGAAGATGTGATTGAGGAAAGTGTGGTGTGGTCTTCGACCTTATTTTGCCTTGGTTGGTGCTCAAGAACTCCACCTGACCTCAGAGCTGAGCGTTTCTGCCAGGAAGTCCTGCCGTTTATCCTACCTCGAGGCCTGTTGAGACACTCCAAGAAGCTTCGTTAACAAATTGCCTTTTCCTTTTACAGCAGTTGGATATATTTGCAGCAAAACAAAGGAATAACCCCCCAATATGGTGATTAAATGCATTTAAGTATAGATAACATTCAGTCTTGAAGGGCCTGGGATTTTAATCATCTTTGGGTCATGTAACTAGTGGTGTTGGTGATTAAAATCTCCTGACAGCTTTGTTCAGCCACGTTCCTCAGTTTTAAATGATGATCTTCCTGGTTGTACCTTGGAGGGGCGTTTGTGTCAGTAGAGAGCAGAGTGGTGGTTCCCAGAGGCTGGGAAAGGACAGAGGTGAGGCCCCTGAAGGACGCTGGTCTT
>NW_016838681.1:0-306 GCF_001698545.2 Rhinopithecus bieti | reverse complement strand
ATTATGTTTTTTATTTTTATTTTTTTTGAGAAGGAGTCTCACTCTGTCACCCAGGCTGGAGTGCAGTGGCCAGATCTCAGCTCACTGCAAACTCTGCCTCCCGGGTTTTTACGCCATTCTCCTGCCTCAGCCTCCCGAGTAGCTGGGACTACAGGCGCCCGCCACCTCGCCCGGCTAGTTTTTTGTATTTTTTAGTAGAGACGGGGTTTCACCGTGTTAGCCAGGATGGTCTCGATCTCCTGACCTTGTGATCCGCCCGCCTCGGCCTCCGAAAGTGCTGGGATTACAGGTTTGAGCCACCACGCC
>NW_016838680.1:0-1372 GCF_001698545.2 Rhinopithecus bieti | reverse complement strand
ACCTCAGCTGATACACCTGCCTCGGCCTCCCAAAGTGCTGGGATTATAGGCGTGAACACCATGTCCAGCCTCATTTTGACTTGATTTTTCTATATGGTGAGACGTAGGGGTTTAGTTCCAGTCTGCATGTGGATATTGTTTTCCCAGCACCATTTACTGAAGAGACTATCCTTTCCCCAATGTATGTTCTTGGCACCTTTGTTGAAAGTGAGTTCACTGTAGATGTATGGATGTATTTCCAGGTTCTCTATTCTGTTCCATCAGTTGATGTGTCTGTTTTTATGCCAGTACCATGCTGTTTTGGTTACTATAGCTCAGTAGTATAATTTGAAGTCAGGGAATGTGATTTCTCCAGTTTTGTTCTTTTTGCTTAGGATGGCTTTGGATATTCTGGGTCTTTTGTGGCTATTTTAGGGTTATTTTTTCTATTTCTGTGAATAATGTCATTGGTATTTTTATAGGGATTGCATTGAAACTGTTGTTTATTTCTGTAGTTTACACTTAGAGTAAGATTACAGAATATCTACACAGAATCCTCACAGATCACATTTCTGGGTGAATGAGGAATGGCTATATTATTTTCGATGAGGTTTAAGTTTCAGTTATGAGAAGAATTATGTGTATTGATGGAATGCCATCCTGTGAACACTGTTCATTTATCTGGCTGCCCAATATTTGCTATGATGGCAAACATCCATCCTTAAGAAGCAGAGGCTGATTCTGACTAGATAAACTGAAAATACATTCCAGCCTCCCTGGCAGCTAATGCACAGGCAAGGAACTGAGGCTCCACCACTCAGACACACCCATCTCAGTGCAGCAAGACAATGACATAAAAGAACAGGGATGATGGGGCTTCCATCTGAGTGACAGGTGATGCTAGGTTTACAGGTGGCAGTGGTAGGAACAGTGTCATTTTCTGTGGATAGTAGTCAGTCATACCTTGCCCCTGATTTCTAGGCTAGTTGAGAAACACAGCATCTTTGTTGGTAATGACTTATTGAAGGAGGCATCTTGAATCTGGAGTAAAAATGCACATCCTAAAGTTGCATTTGAACTCGAGATATTGGGATGTATTTCAGGGGAGAACTGGGCACAGGAATGAAAATAGGAATAGAAAATCTATTTTCTATAAAGTAGGAATAGAAAATCATAGGCTGTATTAGAGATCATGGAGACATTAAGGGTCCAATGAAGGGAGGTAATATACACACTGTTTTAACACATTTTACCAAGGCAATAAGTCATTTCTCTTATAAAACACAAACAAGAGTAGGGCTGAAAATAGGAAGAAGAAAAAAACATCTCAAAACTGGCTCTTTTGTAAAAAACGAGTGAAGTATGGTTTAAAAAAAAAAAGAAAGAAAGAAAG
>NW_016838679.1:0-2951 GCF_001698545.2 Rhinopithecus bieti | reverse complement strand
TCCCCTGCCCGTCCCTGGGCAGTGGAACATCTCTGTGTAAAACCCGATTGTATGTTCTGCTTACTGAGAAAGGAGAAAACCGCCTTAGGGCTGAAGGTGGGACTTGCTAGCGCAATGCTGCTCTTTATGCACTAAAAAGGTTTATGGAGATGTTTGCATATGCATAACAAGGCACAGCACTTTTCCTTAAACTTATGTCACAGAGATCTTTATTCACATGTCTTACTGCTGACCTTCTCCCTAACATGATCCTATTATCCTGCCACTTCCCTTTTTCTAAGATGGTAAAGATAATTATCAATAAATACCGAGGGAACTCAGAGACAGGTGGCAGCGTGGGTCCTCTGTATGCAGAGCGCCGGTCCCCTGGGCCCACTTTTTCTTTCTCTATACTTTGTCTCTGTGTCTCATTTCTTTTCTCAAATCTCTCGTTCCACCTAACGAGAAACACCCACAGGTGTGGAGGGGCAGGCCACCCCTTCAGTCAAGTAGCTGGGACTATAGGCGTGCACCACCATGCCTGACTAATTTTTGTATTTTTAGTAGAGACGGGGTTTCACCATGTTGGCCAGGATGGTCTTGATCTCTTGACCTTGTGATCCGCCTGCCTCAGCTTCCCAAAGTGCTGGGAATACAGGCGTGTGCCACCACACCCAGCCTCAGATGATCCATCCTCCTCCCAAAGTGCTGTGGTTACAGGCCTGAGCCATGGTTCCTGGCCAAGTTGCTTTTTTTTTTTTTTTTTTTTGTCTGCTTACTTAATAGTGGAAAGAAAGAGAGTCTCGTTTTATTTTCCTCTTTCTTAACTGGGCAGAGTGTATATTTTTTTCTCATGTGTGTTCAATCATTTGTGCGTTTTTTTTCTGTGATTTGAAAAATCCCATGACAAGGTGCATTTTCCATTGTGCTTTTCCTTACCAAATTTTAAACTCTTTGTATATTGGTGGCTAAAATGTTCCTAATTTGGCAATTTGCCTTTAATTATCGTTTTTGACATTTTCTCATTCGCAAGATTAGTTCACTATGAAGTCTGCTCATTTTTTATATTTTTTACTTTTCTCTCCAGCAAGTTTCTAGTTGACTCAACAAATCAGCAAGGCTCTGCTGGAAGCCTTCTAATCTTTACTACACAGAAATAACCTCGGCTTACTATTCATATTTCCCACGGGCATTTAGTGCAGTTCCAAGTCGATTAAAAAAATCTTAACAAAGACAAAAATACCTCATTAGATCCTGCGCTTGTTTGGAATACAGATTTAAAAAAAAATTTTTTTTTTAAGACAGAGGTTGTCTCTGTTGCCAGGCTACAGTGCGGTGGCACTATCTTGGCTCACCGTAACCTCCGACTCCCTGGTTCAAGCGATTCTCCTGCCTCAGCCTCCAGAGTAGCTGGGATTACAGGAATGCGCCACCACGCCTGGCTAATTTGTGTATTTTTAGTAGAGACGGGGTTTCACCATGAGCCAGTATGGTCTCGATCTCTTGACTTCGTGATCCGCTCGCCTTGGCCTCCCAAAGTGCTGGGATTAGTGGCGTGAGCCATGGCGCCCGGTCCAGATTAATTTTTTAAAATGCAAAACTTGCACCGTCTTTTTTTTTTTTTTTTAACGATGCTTGCTTGTTTTCAAAATAATTAAAAAACAAAAACACAAAATTGCTCTTCCCAAAGACTTCTTTCTTTCCTTTAAATTTATTTTTTAAAGAAAAGCTAACGGCTGGGCGCAGTGACTCACGCCTGTAATCCCAGCACTTTGGGAGGCCGAGGCGGGCAGATTATGAGGTCAGGAGTTTGAGACCAGCCTGGCCAACATGGTGAAACCCTCTTCTCTACTAGAAATACAAAAATTAGCCGGGCGTGGTGGCGGGCGCCTGTAATCCCGGCTACTCGGGAGGCTGAGGCAGGAGAATCGCTTGTATCTGGGAGGCGGAGGTTGCAGTGAGCTGAGATCGCGCCACTAGCGAGGCTCTGTCTCAAAAAAAAAAAAAAAAAAAAAGAAAAGCTAACAAATCCTCTTCTGTCATGTATCATCACTGAATGAATGAGAGCTCCTGCCAGCCAGGAGACAGTGGACTACCAGGGTAGCTTCCCAGAGGTCCAGAAGGGAGGCCGCGTGAGAAGAGGCTCCGGGATGGGTCCACGCAGCGAGATCCCACGCAGGGTGGGTGTATACGAGTGTCCACGTCCAGAAGGGCCCGTTCCAGGTCAGGTCCCTGAAGATTGGGTGCACGCAGGGCACGTCCACGCGGGCACACCCGTGCATGCAGGCAGTGCCCACGCAGGGCGGGTCCGTGTAGGATGAGAGCAGCGAAGGAGGCCCACGCAGGCCATTTCCCGCCCCGTCCTCAGCCCACGCGGGCTAACTACGGGGTGGGGGGGGGGACGCGCAGCTCAGATCCTAGCAGCTTACAAGAACAACCTTTTAAAAATGGAACCTTCAAGTAAAAATACAATTTTGTTTCCTTCTTCTACAGGAGTTACTGATGTAGGAAGGGACAGTCCCAGTAAGATTTCAGGATACGACTTGGACCAGTCCGCAGGCAGGAGAGTGAAGCGCGCAGCTGCCAGGACTTACGGGGTGACGTGCGCCGCTGCTAGGACCTTGCAGGTGGAGATCATAGTTGCCAAAACCAAGGCGGAGGAGTGCACAGCCGCTAGGATCCGGGGGGGGAGGATCCTACCGCGGCCCGGACTTACGGATGCAGTACACTGCTGCCAGGATCTTGTCTGTGGAGGGCAGCGTGGCCGGTACCTCAGCCTGCAGCACACCGCTGCCAGGATCTCGTCGGCTGAGGGTTCCGCGGTCCGGACCCCGCCCCGTGCGCGTCCCCGGCGTTGGCGTCGTCTTCCTGGTGCTGGTCTCCGTCCGGTCGCCGGTCGCCTTGGTCTCCGGCCCTCCCCAGACGCTCCCGCACCCTTGGCGACGCCGCCGTCCGCAGCCCTGGCGCTACCT
>NW_016838678.1:0-2951 GCF_001698545.2 Rhinopithecus bieti | reverse complement strand
GTTCGCTAACCTTGCTTTTGTGGAATCTGAGAACTGATATTTCGGATCGCATTGAAGATGATACGGAGAATGGAAATATCCTGAGATAAAAATGAGAAAGGAGTTTTCTGAGAAATTACTTTCTGTTCTGTGAATTCATCTCACAGAGTTCCATCTTTCTGTTCATGAAGTTCTTTGCTAACACTCTTCTCGTGGAATCTGCAAAGTGATAATTGGGAGCGCATTGAGGGCTATGGTGGAAAAGGAAATATAATCAGATAAAAACGAGAAAGAAGCTTTCTGAGAAACTTCTTTGTGATCTGTGAATTCATCTCACAGAGTTCCACCTTTCTGTTCATGAAGCCATTTGCTAACACTGTTCTCTTGGAATCTGCAAAGTGATATTTGGGAGCCCAATTAGGTCTATGGTGGAAAAGAAAATATTCACAGATAAAAACGAGAAAGAAGCTTTCTGAGAAACTTGTTTGTGATCTGTGAATTCATCACACATAGTTCTGCCTTTCTGTTCATGAAGCCGTTTGCTAACACTATTCTTGTGGAATCTGCAAAGTGATATTTGGGAGAGCATTGAGGGATATTGTGAATAAGGAAATATTCTCAGATGAAAACTGGAAAGAAGCGTTCTGAGAAAATATTCTCAGATGAAAACTGGAAAGAAGCGTTTGTAACGTGTGAATGCAACTCACAGAGTTACACTTTTCTTTCCACTGATCAGTTGGCTAACTCTGTTTTCTTGAAATCTGAAATGGGATACTTCTTAGTGCAATGAAATTTATGTTGACAAATGAAACATCCTCAGATAAAAAGTAGAAAGAATCTCTCTGATAAACTGCTTTTTGATGTGTGAATTCAACTTAGAAGCCGTTTGCAAGCACTGTTTTGTGGAATCTGAGAACTGATATTTCTGACCGCTTTGAAGACGAAACAGAAAAGGACATATAATCAATTAAAAGGAGAAAAAAAGTGTTCTGAGAAATTTATTTCTGTTCTGTGAATTCATTTCACAGAGTTTCACCTTTCTGTCCATGAAGCTGTTTGCTAACACTCTTCTTGTGGAATCTGCAAAGTGATATTTAGGAGCGCGTTAGGGCAATGATGGAAATGGAAATACACTCAGATAAAAACGAGAAAGAAGTTTTCTGAGAAACTTCTTTGTGATCTGTGAATTCATCTCACAGTGTTCCACCAATTCGTTCATGAAGCGGTTTGCTAACACTGTTCTCGTGGAAACCATAAAGAGATATGTGGGAGCGCATTAGGGCTATGGTGAAAAAGGAAATATCCACAGATAAAACCTGGAAAGAAGCGTTGAGAGAAAATACTTTGTGATGTGTGAATGAAACTCACATAGTTACACATTTCTTTTCATTGATCAGTTTGCTAACTCAGTTTTCTTCAAATCTGCAATGGGATATTTCTTAGCGTAGTGAAGCTTACAGTGACAAAGGAAATATCTTCAAATAAAAAGTAGAAATATGCTTTCTGAGAAACTTCTTTGTGATGTGTGAATTCAACTCATAGAGTTACACCTGTATTTCATGGAGCCATTTGCTCTCCCTGTTTCTATAGAATCTTAGAAATGATATTTTGCATTGATTTGAAGACTATACGGCCAAAGGAAATATCCTCAGATAAAAACGAGAAAGAAGTTTTCTGAGAAATTTCTTTCTGATATGTGAAGTCATCTCACAGAATTCCACCTTTCTGTTCAAGAAGTTGTTTGCTAACACTCTTCTCATGAAATCTGCAAAGTGATATTTTGGAGCACATTGAGGGCTATGGTGGAATAGAAAATATTCTCAGAGAAAAATGAGAAAGAATCTTTCTGAGAAACTCCTTTTTGATCTCTGAATTCATCTCAAATAGTTCCACCTTTCTATTCATGAAGCCGTTTGCTAACACTGTTCTCGTGGAACTTGCAAAGTGATATTTGGGATCGCATTAGGGATATGGTAAAAACAAATATCCACAGATAAAACCTGGAAAGAAGCATGAGAAACTGCTTTGTGACGTGTGAATGCAACTCACAGAGTTACACATTTCTTTTCATTGATCAGTTTGCTAACTCTGTTTTCTTCAAATCTGCAATGGGATATTTCTTAGTGCAATGAAGCTCTACAGTGACAAAGGAAATATCCTCAGATAAAAAGTAGAAAGAAGCTTTCTGAGAAACTGCTTTGTGATGTGTGAATTCAACTCAGAGAGTTACACCTGTTTTCATGGAGCCGTTTGCTAGCACTGTTTTATGGAATCTGAGAACTGATATTTCAGATCACTTTGAAGACTATGCAGCCAAAGGAAATATCCTCAGATAAAAACGACAAAGAAGTTTTCTTACAAATTTCTTTCTAATCTGTGAGTTCATTTCAGAGAGTTCCACCTGTCTGTTCATGAATCTGTTTGCCAACACTCTTCTCATGGAATCTGCAAAGTGATATTTTGGAGTGCATTGAGGGCTATGATGGAAAAGGAAATATAATCAGATTAAAACGATAAAGTTTTCTGAGAAACTTCTTTGTGTTCTGTGAATTCATCTCACAAAGTTCCACCTTTCTGTTCATGAAGCCGTTTGCTAGCACTGTTCTCGTGGAAACTGCAAGGTGATATTTGGGAGCACAGTGAGCGCTATGGTGAAAAAGGAAATATTCACTGATAAAACCTGGAAAGAAGCATTCTGAGAAACTGCTTTGTGACGTGTGAATGCAACTCACAGAGTTACACATTTCTTTTCATTGATCAGTTTGCTAACTCTGTTTTCTTCAAATCTGCAATGGGATATTTCTTTGCCCAATGAAGCTTATGGTGACAAAGGAAATATCCTCAGATAAGAAGTAGAAAGAATCTTTCTGAGAAACTGCTTTATGATGTGCGAATTCAACTCACTGAGTTACACCTGTATTTGATGGAGCAGTTTGCTAGCACTGTTTTTGTGGTATCTGAGAACTGATATT
>NW_016838677.1:0-218 GCF_001698545.2 Rhinopithecus bieti | reverse complement strand
TCCTGGAATCCAGAGACCATCCTGTCGAGCCCGTGGAGAGGTCAGGCTGGAGCCTCGGAGCCCCGCCACCCAAGCACTGCCACGGAGGGCTCCTGGTTGCCAGGCCTCAGGCCGTGGTTTCTCTGACAACCGTGAGAACCACTGTGACGCGAGCACCCGCTCGCCACTCGCGCATGCGCATTGGCCGGGCCGCCCCGCCCTCCGTTGCTGGCAGTCAG
>NW_016838676.1:0-412 GCF_001698545.2 Rhinopithecus bieti | reverse complement strand
GCCTATATTTTATACCTATATCTACTATATCTCTTATGTCTTTATTTTATACCGATATCTACTTTGTCTATATTTTATACCTATATCTATTGTATCTACTATGTCTATATTTATACCTATATCTATTATATCTATTATGTCCATATTTTATATCTATATCTGTTATATCTATTATATCCATATTTTACCTATATCTATTATATCTATTATGTCTACATTTTAAACCAATATCTATTATATCTACTATGTCTATTTTATACCTATATCTACTATATCTATTATATCTATATCTTACACCTATATCTATTATATCTATATTTTTTGCCTTTATCTATTATATCTATTATGTCTATATTTTATACCTAAATCTATTATATCAATTATGCCTATATTGTATACCTATATCTATTAT
>NW_016838675.1:0-1368 GCF_001698545.2 Rhinopithecus bieti | reverse complement strand
TCAATAGGACACACAGAAATATATAAGGAGAGATGCGTGATGGGAAGCAACTCACATTTATTATTGTGGAGGCCCACAAGTCCAGTGTTCTGTCTGTGAGCTGGAGAACTCATCCTTTGCTTTTTTGTTATATTGGCGCAGTCCCTAATGAATTGGATGATGTCCACCAACAGTGGTGAGAGTGGACCTTTTTTGCTCCTGATTGTTTACTACAGGTTCAAGTGCTAATACAGAAACATCCTCACAGACACTCCCAGAAAGGGTGTTTCCCCAGCTATCTGGGCATTCCTTAACCCAGTCAAGTTGACACATGAAATTAACCCTTAGGCCAGCACAGAGGCTCACACCTATAATTCCAACACTTTGGAAGGCTAAAGTAGAAAACTTGCTTGTGGCCAGGAGCAAAGATTAGCCAGGGTAACATGATGAGATGCTGTCACTACCAAAAAAAAAAAAAAAAAAAACACACATGCACACACACAGCTGGGTATGGTGGTGCACACCTGTAGTCCCAGCTACTCAGGAGGCTGAAGTGGGAGGGTACCTTGAGTTCAGGAGTTTGAGGTGACAGTGAGCTATGATGACACCACTGCACTCCAGCCTGGGCTGCACAGAGAGACTCTGTCTGAATTTTAAAAAATTACCCATGACATCATTCAACATAATATGTTGAATAATATACATTGAACATTGTAAAATATGAACTAATATAATGCTACTTGTGCATATATCACCTCTAGGGAACTTGTCATATAATTCCTTAATTTTAAATTATTTCTGGTTATTCTGTAGCTGTAAGACCCTCATTATAAGATTATGAAAGATTTGGATAGAAATTTGGTTTCATCTCCAATAACTTATTAGCACAAATTTATCTTATAAATAAAATCCAATCAGTAAAGACATAAAACAAGTTAAAATATTAGCTTTATTGTAAACTGACAATGAAAATTTAATCAGTAGTATTTTGAATAATGTGCATTTTCTTTTCTTTCGATAACAGTCACTGGAATTAAAAGAATCATGCATGGATATGTCAGTTGTGTCACTGACAAGAGAAGGGACATTTGTTAAAACCCTTTTTATATTTAATAATGTTTGCTACTATTATATAAAAAATTATGTTTACAGTTACTTATTAGTTGCTTTAATTGTATTCTGGCAGAAATCCTACAATTCTTTTATCATGAATTGGAAATCATACCACTTACAGAAGGTGATAATATTTAGACTTTGAAAGATACATGGAATAAAAAAGCAAAAAAACTATACATCTTCATTAGGCTCATTGAAATATAATTCTTTTGCTTTTAATACTATCATGTTAAATATTAAAATTTTCAGTTTGTTACAATGTTTAGATCTGTG
>NW_016838674.1:0-689 GCF_001698545.2 Rhinopithecus bieti | reverse complement strand
TATCATTTCAAAACGTGAAAAGCTTTCTGAGAAACTTCTTTCTGATCTGCGAGTTCATCTCGCAGACTTATAACTTAAACCTCAGGAAGCAGTTTGCTAACACTCTTTTCGTTGAATCTGCAAAGGGATATTTGGGAGCCCATAGGGGCCCATGGTGAAAATGGAAATATCCTCACATAATAAGTGGAGAGAAGCTTTCTGAGAGATTGCTTTCTGATGTGTGACTTCATCACACAGAGTTCCACCCTTCCCTTCTTGTAACAGTTTGCCAACACTGTTGTCGTGGATTCTGCTAAGTGATATAGGGGAACTCATTGAGAGTTATGGTGAAAAATGTAATATCCTCAGATCAAAACTGGAAGGAAGCTTTCTGAGAAACTGCATTGCCATGTGTGAATGCAACTCACAGAGTTACACGTTTCTCTTCAGTGATCAGTTTGCTAACTAAGTTTTCTGGAAATCTGCAATGGGATACTTCTCGGTGCAATGAAACTTACGGTGACAAAGGAAATATCCACAGATGAAAACTAGAAAGAAGCTTTCTTAGAAATTTCTTGGTGATGTGTGAATTCATCTCACAGAGTTACACTTATATTTCACGGAGCAGTCCATTAACACTCTCTCTGAGGAACCTAAGAAGGGCTTCTTTGGATCGCATTGAGGCCTACACTGATAAAGGAAATTTCATC
>NW_016838673.1:0-222 GCF_001698545.2 Rhinopithecus bieti | reverse complement strand
ACGGGTGGGTGTGTAGATGGATGGATGGCTGGATGGATGGGTGGATGGAAGGGTGGGTGGATGGAAGGGTGGATGGATGGGTGGGTGGGTGGAATGATGTGTGTATGTCTGTATGTATGGGTGGGTAGATAATGTATGGATGGGTGGAGGGTAGATGATGTATGTACATATGGATGGATAGATGGTGGATAGACCAATGTATGGATAAACAAATGGACAGAT
>NW_016838672.1:0-1363 GCF_001698545.2 Rhinopithecus bieti | reverse complement strand
ATCTTGCCTCTGTTCATCCAAACAAGCATTACTTATAAAGTGAGTAAAATTCTAATATTACAGCTAATATTGCTGGAAAAATTACAGCAATAGCCCTAATGAACATATACACAAAAATCAATTATAAAATGTTAGTGAATCAAATGCAGCAATATGCAAAATGAAACAGAATTATCTTGCCAAAATAAGACTTACCCCAGTAATACAAGGCTGTCTTAATATTTAAAAACGTATCAATGTGTTTTGAAGGGGTGGCCTACCCCTCCACACCTGTGGGCATTTCTCGTTAGATGGAACGTGAGACTTGAGAAAAGAAATGAGACACAGAGACAAAGTATAGAGAAAGAAAAAGTGGGCCCAGGGAACCAGCACTCAGCTTACAGAGGACCCACGCCGGCACCGGTCTCTGAGTTCCCTCAGTATTTATTGATAATTATTTTTACCATCTTAAAGAAAAGGAAGTGGCAGGATAATAGTATCATTGTAGGTGAAAATTAGCAGTAAGATATATGGATAAAGATCTCTGTGACATGAATAAGTTCAAAGGAAAATGTTGTGCCTTGATATGCATACGCAAACATCTCCATAAACCTTTTAGCAGCATTGTTCCAGACTATCACATGAGAAGAAACCTTGGATAATACCTAGCTTTCCTAGGCAGAGGTCCCTGCGACCTTTGGCTGTGTACGTGTCCCTGGGTAGTTGAGATTAAGAGAATGGTGATGACTTTTAACCAGCAAGCTGCCTTCAGGTACTTGTTTAACAAAGCACATCCTGCACAGCCCAAAATCCTTTAAACCTTAAGTCACCACAGCACATGTCTCTTGCAAGGACAAGGTTGGGGTAGGGTCACAGATTAACAGCATCTCAAATACAGAATGAAATGGAGTCTCTTATGTCTGCTTCTTTCTATATAGACATAGTAACAGGCTGACCTCTCTTTTCCCTACATTTCCCCTTTTCTTTTTAACAAAACCACTATTGTCATCATGACACCGAGATTACATACTTCACAAAGTAATAGAATATTACAAAGTAAGTGGAGGCAGGATGAGATCACAGGATGGTGTTAAAATTAAAATTGCTGATGAAATTTTGGGCACGCATAGTCATTGATAACATTTTATCAGGAAATAGGGTTTGAGAGCAGACAACCTGACTGACCAAAATTTATTAGGTGAGAATTTCCTCGTCCTAATAAGCCTGGGAGCACTACAGGAGGCCAGGGCTTATTTCATCCCTTCGGCTTCAACCTTAAAAGGCGGCACGCCTCCAAGGGGTCGTTTACAGGCCTACCCTCAGAGCGCATTCTCCTTCTCAGAGATATTCCTTGCTGAGAAAAGAATTCAGCGATATTTCTCCT
>NW_016838671.1:0-1229 GCF_001698545.2 Rhinopithecus bieti | reverse complement strand
CAGAAAGCTTGTTTCACGTTTTGAACTGATGATACTTCGATTATCAGCGTAGACCTCAATGCGATCCAAAGAAGTACTTCTCAGGTTCCTCAATAACACTTATACTGGACTGTTGCATGAAACGTAAGTGTAACTCTGTGAGATGAATTCACACATCACCAAGAAGTTTCTAGGAAAGCTTTTTTCTAGTTTTCATCTGAGGAAATTTCTTTTGTCACCGTAAGATTCATTGCGTTCAGAAGTGTCCCATTGCAGATTTCCAGAAAACAGTGTTAGCACACTGAACACTGAAGAGAAACGTGTAACTCTAAGAGTTGCATTCACACATCGAAATGCAGTTTCTCAGAAGGCTTCTTTCCAGTTTTCATCTGAGGATATTTCCTTTTTCACCATAGCCCTCAGGGAGCTCCCAAATATCACTTTGCAAAACAGAAGATAACAGAGTTAGCAAACTGTTCCAAGAAGGGAAGGGTGGAACTCTGTGTGATGAAGTCACACATCAGAAAGCAATCTCTCAGAAAGCTTCTCTCTAGTTGTTATGTGAGGGTAATTTCTTTTTCACCATGGGGCCCTATGGGCTCCAAAATCTCACTTTGCAGATTGCACGAAAAGACTGTTAGCAAACTGCTTCCTCAGAAATAAGCTCTAACTCTGTGAGATGAATTCACAGATCTGAAAAGAATTTTCTTAGAAATCTTCCTTCAAGTATTCAACTAATGATATTTCCTTTATCAGCGTAGGCCTCAATTCGATCAAAAGAAGTCCTTCTCAGATTCCTCAATAACAGTGATAATGGACTGTTGCATGAAACATAAGTGTAACTCTGTGAGATGAATTCACACATCACCAAGAGTTTCTAAGAAAGCTTCTTTCTAGTTTTCCTCTGAGGATATTTCCTTTGTCACCGTAAGCTTCATTGCGTTCAGAAGTACCCCATTGAAGATTTCCAGAAAAATGTGTTAGCAAACTGAACACTGGAGAGAAACGTGTAACTCTGTGAGGTGCATTGACACATCGCAATGCAGGTTCTCAGAAGGCTTCTTTCCAGTTGTGATCTGAGGATAGTTCCTTTTTCACCATAGCCCTCAATGAGCTCCCAAATATCCCTTTGCAGAACACAAGATAACAGAGTTCGCAAAGTGTTCCAAGAAGGGAAGGGTGGAACTCTGTGTGATGAAGTCACATGTCAGAAAGCAATCTCTCAAAAAGTTTCTCTCTAGTTGTTATCT
>NW_016838670.1:0-416 GCF_001698545.2 Rhinopithecus bieti | reverse complement strand
AAGGCAGATACATCATTTGGGAGGTGACCCAGGGGGACATCTGAGAGGCCTGCCGGTCCCCAAGGGATGAATCCGCTGGCCTTCACACTCTGCTCCGGCCTCCATCAGCTCCTTCCTACCTGCAAACTGCCTGCTTTGACGTTGCCATCATTGGAGATATGTTAGGGACTTAGTATGGGTTGATGCCCATAGGACCAGCAGATAGTGGAAAGGTGGGAACCAGGGCTGGGAGGGTGATGACCATGGCCAAAATGACAACCGTGTTGCGCTGGGAGGTCCATCTTCTGTCTAAAGTGTTTTTTAAAATAAAAAACATAGTGTCTCAGGAGCATGAGAGGGCAGGCCAAAGACAGGGAGATCGCATCTGTAAAAGACTCATCTGATAAAAGGCTGTTATGCAAACCGTGCAAGGAACC
>NW_016838669.1:0-1372 GCF_001698545.2 Rhinopithecus bieti | reverse complement strand
GATGGTTTTAAAAGAAATTCAAACTTGTAAATAAAGAAAGGAGAAATGTAGAGGACTACATGCTCGCAAATGAGATATTCCTGATAAGTCCTGATCTTGCAAATGAAGCAGGGCATTCCCGATAAGTCCTGCTCTTGCAAACAAAGCAGGGCGTTCCTTCCCTGCAAACAGGGAGGACAAAGGAGCCAGCTGCAAACAGCAGACCCTGAGGGCTTGTTTATGTGTAAACATCTTGAAAATACAGAAAGTCAGGGAAAGGTCAGAAAAACAACAATGTGTCTTGTGACTTGGCAACATTCCACAAAGGACTGTATAAAATAAAGCAGAGCATGCCATTTGGGGCAGCCACCATGTTTGCCTTGTCTTGTGTTGTCTTGGGTGCTCATTCCTTTGTTTAGGAAACACACGATCCCCAGCAAATGGGAGTGTGATAGATTGATGCTGGGTGGAATGTGGTCTCCACAGTAGCCTCTTCACTTTCTGACTTCCATGTTCTTCATCAAATTAGGGTCTCCTTGGTCTGGCTCACTGTCTTCCACACAAAATGTTTCCCAGTTCAAGAAGGATTACCCTCTTGGGAATCTATTGCATGAGTGTTTTCTTCTAAACATTGTCAGGTTTTAATTGCTGGACAGCTTTGATAGTTTTAAAATCGTAAATTCCCACACAGCCACCAACAGGGAAACTCTTGTTCTCTCACTTCTATCAGAGGGTAGCATGATTCCTGTAAGAGGAGAGGCAGGCAACAGTGTCTAATATTTGCCTGGTAATCTAGGCTCTGTTTCGTTTCATCTGCAAGCCCTTTCTCATTGTCGCACGGCTCTTTCATTGGGCTGTTGCTGAATGTGACTGCCTCTCACCACAGATCTTTTAGCTTCCAGGGATTTCAGAGAGTACAAGGGACTTCAGATGTACTGACTGAACTCCAGGTTGTGGGTCTGGGACACGTGGGGTCTGAGGCAGTTTGCACTTTGCAGGAGGATTTTTGGGCCCTCTGATAAGAGTCATTGAACATTGCTTGGACTCCAGCACAAGGCAGCTCATTCTCTCAGGCAAGCATTGATTTTCCTTTGTTTTCCTGGGGATTCCACATTGCCTGTCAACAGGACTGCTGGACACCATTTTAAGGGTTGCCATCACCACAGATGGCTTCTGAGCCACTGTCACAAGCTCATCTCCCCACAAGTGAGGCCAGATCGAGGTGAGAGAACACTGCTCAACCTTGGAGTTGCCTTTGTCATGGTTACTGCCTTTCCCAGAGAGCCCTGAGAGGCCCAGGATGAAGGGAGGCAGTGAGGTCAAGAGCCCAGCCATCTTTTGTGGACACCAGCCTCTGGGGTCTTAGGTATGATTCCATCACATAAAGAACCCT
>NW_016838668.1:0-414 GCF_001698545.2 Rhinopithecus bieti | reverse complement strand
CATATTTTATACCTATATATGATATTTATTATGTCTATATTTTTTACCTATATCTATTATATCTATTATGTTTATATTTTATACCTATATCTCTTATGTCTATATTTTATACCTATATCGATTATATCTATTATGTCTATATTTCATACCTATATCTATTATATCGACTATATCTATATTTTATACCTATATTTATTATATGTATATTTGATACCCATATCCATTATATCTATTGTATCTATATTTTAAACCTATATCTATTATATCTGTTATGTCTATCTATTATATCTATTATATCTATATTTTATACCTATATCTGTAATAACTATATTTTATACGTGTATCTATTATATCTATTATGTCTATGCTTTATACCTATATCTCTTATATCTATTAGGTGTATATTTTATACCT
>NW_016838667.1:0-307 GCF_001698545.2 Rhinopithecus bieti | reverse complement strand
TGGGGATTAATCTGAATGCAGCGTGGGGGGTGCCCTCCATTGGCTCTGGGGAGAAGCATCACTGTTGCTCCGGGTGGAGCTTCCCACCCACTATGGTGTGCTGCAAGACACAGCAGGGTTCTTTGGCAGAAGTAACCATCGAAGGTCCGTGTCTCCGTGGCAGGGTGGCTGTGGGTGTGCGGCCTCGCAGCCATAGCAGTCCCTCCCCATCAATGGCATCACGGAAAGGAGCAGGGGGAGGCCTGGGAGAGTCACAGCTGTGCTTCCGAGACTGCGTCGTCCATTTGTAACTAGACATGCAGAGAAA
>NW_016838666.1:0-1983 GCF_001698545.2 Rhinopithecus bieti | reverse complement strand
ACAGTGGTGCGATGTCACTGCAACCTCTGCCTCCCAGGTTCTAGCGACTCTCCCACTTCAGCCTCTCGAGTAGCTGGGACTACAGGCGCCCACCACCACACCTGGCTAATTTTTATATTTTTAGTAGAGACGGGGTTTCACTATCTTGGCTGGACTGGTCTCAAACCCCTGACATCAAGTGATCTGCCTGCCTAGGCCAACCAAAGTGCTGGGATTACAGGCGTGAGCCACCACATCACACCAGGCCCTATTTTTTTTTTTTTTATTTTTGAGACGGAGTTTCGCTCTTGTTGCCCAGGCTGGAGTGCAATGGCACGATCTTGGCTCACCACAACCTCCGCCTCCCGGGTTCAAGCAATTCTCCTGCCTCGGCTTCCCAAGTAGCTGGAATTACAGGCATGCATCACCATGCCCAGCTAGTTTTTTGTATTTTTAGTAGAGACGGGGTTTCTCCTTGTTGGTCAGGCTAGTCTCAAACTCCCAACATCAGGTGATCCGCCCACCTCCCAAAGTGCTGGGATTACAGGTGCGAGCCACTACGCCAGGCCAACATTTTTTTTTTAAAGGGTGAGTAGAGCCACCCACCTTGAAACGATCTATCAAGGGTGATGGCCAGCCCAAGGCCATCTCACAAGGGAATAAAAGCCCTGCCCTCCCTCTCCTGACTTTGTCTGACTCCAGCCAGGAATTTCTATGGACAACCCAGCCACAAGCTGGAAGAACGAGATCTATTGATATAGGGTGGACCTTGGGACTGTTGGGAAAGGGTGGAGAGTACAACATAGCTCAGTAGTGGAGATGAAAAGAGGCAACAGAGTCAAACTTAAGGGATTTCAAGGCAGGAAGATTACTTGAGGCCAGAAGTTCGAGACCAGCCTGGCCAGCTGAGGCATGAGAATTGCTTGAGTCCCCAGGAGGCGGAGGTTGCAGTGAGCCGACAACGTGCCACTCTACTCCAGCCTGGGTGACAGAGCAAAACTTGCCTCCAAAAAAAGGAGAGATTGGATTTGGGGAGTGAGGGAGTGAGGGAGGTTTTGGGTTTGAACAATTTGGTGGTCTGTTGTTTCAGGGGAGACACTAGAAGAGGATCTACTTTGTAGGGTGGGTAACATCGTCTTCCGTTTCCAGTGCGTTTTGGGGTGCCTGGAGACATCCGAATCTAAATGCAGTATAAATGCCAATAAGCCACTTGATGGATAGGTCTGGGGCTGGGGTAGCGTTTGAGCATCATCAGTGTGTGGATAGTATTGAAACCTCTGTGACTGCCTGAGAGCAGGTAAGGACAGAACAGGGAAGGCAGGGAGGAGGGCCTGGGACTGATCCCTGGGGAACACTGCCCAGCTAGAGGCCTTACACACAACCTAGATATGCAGAGCTGCGAGCATACAGCACCCCTTGGCTGCAGAGGGCAGCAGCACAAGGGAGATGGGCGTGGGGAAGGGCCCAAAGTCTGACCTGGCCCCTTTCCCACCCCCTTCCGCCCAGCTGGTGAGCCTGGCCAGTGAAGTCCAGGACCTGCACCTGGCCCAGAGGAAGGAAATGACCTCAGGTTTCAACAAGGGGCCCACCCTGGGGCTGCTGCCCGACGTGCCCTCCTTGATGGAGACGCTCAGCTACAGTTACTGCTACGTGGGAATCATGACAGGTGAGTGGGCCTGCCCAACAGCTCTGTCTCTCTGCCGCCCTGAGTGCCTGTTCTGTGTTCCCGCCCTGCCCGGGGCAACCTCCATCCTAGCATCTGCTGCTGTGAGGGTGAGCCTGTGTCTGGGTCTATGTCTCATGCCTCTGCTGGACCAGAGCTGCTTCGGGGTAGAAGCTGCCTGTTCTCAGCCTAAGTGATTCCTTGCTCTTGTCTTCTCCTGTAGCTTATCGGGAGCACAGAGAAGAGAGAAAGGAGGTAAAGATCTATGTCAACCTGATGTTTTTGCTGCCTAGATAACAAATATTCACAGCTTAGGGTCCACTTTCAGTATAAGGAAATAT
>NW_016838665.1:0-4591 GCF_001698545.2 Rhinopithecus bieti | reverse complement strand
AGATTCTGGATATTAGCCCTTTGTCAGATCCGTAGATTATAACAATTTTCTCCCATTCTGTAGGTTGCCTGTTCACTCTGATAGTAGTTTCTACAGCCAAGCCATTTCTAATAAATGAGAACACAAAAATGAAATCACTGGGGTCGTGTTGTAAGTTTATTATTCTAAAAACATATTAAATAAAAAGAAATGCTAAAGAAAGGAGGAAATGCAAGCAAGGAGCCAGAACAGCAAGCCAACTGTCTCCAAAATCCCTTCCAGCACTAATATTCTAAACCTGAGAATTATGTATGAAAGTACACACTAGGAATCAATAAACATTAATTGTTAGGAATGCTGTATAGTAGGCAGAATTCCAAATTGGTTCCAAGATTCCCATCTCTTGGTGGACACTTCTTGCATCACCTCCTCCCTTGGAGTGTGAGAAGAACTTGCAGATATTCTGGGATTTTATTCACATGATTTGGTTATGCTATATGGGAATGATATGATTAAGATCCCTAATTAGACTGGACAGGGTGGCTCATGCCTATAATACCAGTACTTTGGGAGGGTGAGGCAGGAGGACTGCTTGATCCCAAGAGTTTGAGACCAGCCTATGCAATAGAATGAGACCTTGTCTCTACCAAAAAATATTAAATTTTTTTTAAAAATCAGCACTTAGCTGGGCATAGTGGCACATATCTCTAGCCCCAGCTGCTCATGAGGCGTAGGTGGAAGGACTACCTGGGCCCAGAAGTTCAAGGTTGCAGTGAGCTGTCATCATACTACTGCATTCCAGCCTGGGCGACAGAGCAAGACCCTGTCCTTTAAAATAAAAAGTCCCTTGTTAGTTGGCTTTTAAATAGACCTGACCTAATCTAATGAGGTCTGTAAATCTGGGCCAGAGTTAGAGAGAGTGAGAGAGATGCAGGCAATCTCCTGCTGGCCTGGGGAAAAGGACACATCCATGTTGTGAATGACCTGTGGAAGGATGGAAGGACCACATGACCAAGACCCTTTAGTTGCTGACAGCACCCATAGCCCGTAGCCAAAAATAAATAAATAACAGGAATCTCAGTTCTACAAGCACAAAAAAAAAAAAAAAAAAAAAAAAAAACCTGAATTCTGCTAACAAGTAGAATGAGCTCGCAAGAGGACCCTGAGCCTCAGATGTACATAGGGCAGCCGATACCTGCACTACATCTATGAGACCCTGAGCAGAGGACCCGATTAAGCCGTTCCCAGACTTGTGACCCAAGAAAACTTGTGACGCAATAAATGTGTGTTGTTTTAAGCCATTAAATCTTGGTCACTTTTTATACAGCAATGGCAAACTAATACAGGTGCCAATGCTGATGCTTTGTAATTAAATGAGCTCACATATGTAAAGCTCCTCAGCACAGAAATGGGTCGAGTGTCTCGTTTTTAAGTAATTGCTCTTTTATCCATATCATGTGTCACAGTTCTCAGGCAGTATTGATAAAAGAAATATTTTTCAGTATTGGCATGTAAAAATATATGACAAATTCTGGAGGGCTCTCTAGTAACATGGCATCACACGGCCTTTGTAATGTAGACTATGGCGCTGTTATACATTATTAAAAGAAATCCTCATTTTTCTAGTTCAACTGCAATTAACAAGGGACATGTTTATCAACTGAGTGGGGAGGCATCATCGTGGTGCTTACTAATGGCCATAGATTAATGAACTAGTTTTCCTTTGTTTTTCTTTTTCCTCTATTTTACTGCTTTTCCAGGTCATAGGCTTTGGTATTTTCTTCTACAGTATATTAGTTTTCTAGGACTATCACCACAAACTGGTGGCTTAAAATAACAGAAACGTATTGTCTTATAGTTCAGGAGACTCCGAAATTAAGGTGTCAGCAAGGATGGTTCCTTCCAGTAAATATGAAGGAGAAAACAGCCCAAGTCTCCTTCTAATTTCTGGTGGTTTCTGGTAATCATTGTCATTCCTTGATATTCAGAAGTATCCTCCAGTCTCTGCCTCTATCTGCCCATTGCTTTTTCTGTGTACCTGTGTATCCTGTTTTTTTCTGTGTACACTCCCTATGGATTCACGGCTCACCCTAATCCAGTAAGATCTTATCTTGATCCTTACCTTAATTGCATTTGTGAAGATCATATTTCTACATAAAGTCATACTTTGAGATTCTGGGAAGATACGATACACTATTCAGCCCATTGCATGTGATAGCATCCATAGAGCAAAGGACTCCACTGGACGAGTACTGGTTTCTTAATTACTACACAAGCAATTTCATAACTGAGTAATGTGAGCAATTATATTATTGAATAACAACTTGCTAAATAATTTAAGACAAAGAAATGGATTAGAAACAAAAAAGATGGACAGTGATTGGTGAAAAGGGCATCAGGCTAATTGTAAAGCAATCTTCAAGTTCATCAGCAGGTTTGAGATTATCAGCAAACTGCTCACATCTCTAGATCTTTGTTTTATCTTTTATGAATCAAATGTATTCTATGATCTGGAAGATGCTTTCTAGTTACAACATTTTATGATTCTACTGATCATAACTGTCGTTCATTCAATTATTTTGTGATAGTAAAATGGCATATATGCCACTTGGGAGACAATACTATCATCTTTTAACACTATTTTTTTTTTTCTGTTTCTATTAAAAGAAAGGGAAAGGTAGTTAGCTTTCCCCAAGCACTGTCTTCATAAGTTCATGCAAAGTAAGTTGAAGGAATCCTTCACGGTTAAAAGGTTCTGGAGAAGAATTTCACAGGAAAGAACTGGTGTGTGAATCAGGGCCTAATGATTTAAAATTCAGAAGAATTTCATTCATTCAAATATTTCTAGTATCAATACAAGTTTAGAAATAAAAAAGGTTTAAATAAGTGTAGGATGCCCATGATTCTTTTAGGACATTATGGAAAAATATTTATTTTAACTAATAGCACAGTGTGCTTATTTACCTGGAACTTCTAAAATAAAGACTAAAAACTTTATTAAGAGAATGGTATGTGAATAAAACAAGCTTGACTAAAAGCATTTCTCCCTCTCCTCACCCCACTGCCAGGTCAAACAAACAAACAAAAACTCTAGCTTTGGTAATCCTTGAAGGTATGATCCCTCTTCATTTTTCAATCAATTTCTCCTTTATTCTTTTAAGTTACTAGTTCGTACTCTCATTCCTTTCCTTGAATCTTTAAAAAGCTTTCACCTATATTCTCAATTTTCAATGATCGTTTTCTTTGCTTTTTTTTTTTTTTTTTTTTTTTTTTGAGACAGAGTCTCACTCTGTTGCAAGTGCAATGGCGTGATTTCGGTTCACTCCAACTTCTGCTTCCCTGATTCAAGCGATTCTCCTGTCTCAGTCTCCCAAGTAGCTGGGATTACAGGCATTCAACATCACACCCAGCTAATTTTTTTGTATTTTTAGTAGACAGGGTTTCACCATGTTGACCAGGCTGGTCTTGAACTCCTGACCTCAGGTGATCCACCTGCCTCAGCCTCCCAAAGTGCTGGGATTACAAGCACGAACCACTGTGCCCAACTTGATGATCTTTCTCTATTTCACTGAGAAAACAGAAATCACGAAGAGTAGCATTCACATGCACTCAGTAACATTCCATTGACCTGTCCCCTTTAGCCCTACCTATCCTCCCATCACCATGACCATAACCCAGCCGTCCAAGCGGCTGCTTAAATGTGCCCCTCCATGGCCCACAGATTCTCATACCAGGTTCTCAAGGGCACAACACCAGCAATTCTCCTCTCTCTTTCCTGAATTATCCATTTATTTTTCTCTTTAACTTTCAAGCATACTATTAAATTTCTTCCATGTTTAAAAAAGCAACAAAGAAAACACCTTTAAGTAACAACTATCTCGAATCCACAACCTCTTCCAGTTATGCCCTATTTCTCTGCTTCCATTTTCACCAAAACTTCGTGAAGTTACCCAGTCCTTTTCTCCCCTTCAGTCTTGAACTCACTACAATCACACTTTCATTCCAAATACCTCATTACAATAGTTCTTTTCCGGCTGCTGTGGCCTGGGTTTTGATAAATCTGGCCATTAGTTTTCAGTTTCTATTTGACCTCTTAGTAGTAGCCTTTAACTCCATGTCTCTCAGAAATAATACCACACATCTACAGCCATCTGATCTTTGACAAACCTGAGAAAACAAGAAATGGGGAAAGGATTCCCTATTTAATAAATGGTGCTGGGAAAATTGGCTAGCCGTAAGTAGAAAGCTGAAACTGGATCCTTTCCTCACTCCTTATAAAAAAATTCAAGATGGATTAGAGACTTAAATGTTAGACCTAAAACCATAAAAACCCTAGAAGAAAACCTAGGTAATACCATTCAGGACATAGGCATGGGCAAGGACTTCATGTCTAAAACACCAAAAGCAACGGCAACAAAAGCCAAAATTGACAAATGGGATCTCATTAAACTAAAGAGCTTCTGCACAGCAAAAGAAACTACCATCAGAGTGAACAGGCAACCTACAGAATGGGAGAACATTTTTACAATCTACTCAGCTGACAAAGGGCTAATATTCAGAACCTACAAAGAACTCAAACAAATTTACAAGATAAAAACAACCCCATCAAAAA
>NW_016838664.1:0-3500 GCF_001698545.2 Rhinopithecus bieti | reverse complement strand
TCTCTTTCTTTCTTTCTTTCTTTCCTTCCTTCCTTCCTTCTTTCCTTTTATTTTCTTTTCCTTTTTGAGACACAGTTTCCCTCTGTCACCCAGGCTGGAGTGCAGTGGTGTGACCTCAGCTCACTGCAACCTCCACCTCTCAGGTTTAAGTGAATTTCCTGTCTCAGCCTCCTGAGTAGCTGGGATTACAGGTGCCTGCCACCACACCTAGCTAATTTTTGTATTTTTAGTAGAGATGAGTTTTTGTCATGTTGGCCAGGCTGGTCTAGAACTTCTGACCTCTGGTGATGCACCTGCCTCAACTTCCCAAAGTGCTGGGATTACAGGCATGAGCCATTGTGCCCGCTGGCTTCTCTTCATTTTATTAATAAAATAGGAGCAAAATGCAATCGAACATTTAAATAATTGCATAAACAAACTCATCACGAAAGGTTGTGACTGCCAAAACTGAACTGAAACTCTTGGCTGTATCACCATACTGTAGTTCAAAATATCAGTTCATCAGCTGATACAGAAAAACCTGAACTGAATGAAAGGTGGGTTGGAGTGAGAATGTATAATACATAGAAGAGCAGGTGGTAAAATTGGAAGGACTACCTATATATCATTACAGTCAATGACTCTATCTAGTAGTTTAAAAGCTTATTTTTCAATTTTTTTCTTAATAGACTTTAACAGGCCTACTTTTTCCAGGGAAGCGATGACAGAAGAGTGTGCCGGGTAAAGGATACATCAATGTCCACTGAAGCTAAGGATCCATTTGTACTAGTAATCTTCAAAAACCAGACACCCTTCTCAGAGCCCCCACTGAGGATCTAAGCTTCTGCAAGATTCCTCTAAATAGAGGCCTCTACTTCCCTTGATTTTCCAGGAGAATGCTGGTCTCTTATTTCCCTCTAAACCTTTCCACTTTTATTCTGTTTTTTGTCAGATCGAAAAGAAATCACCGAAGGTTTATTTCAAGGTTGCTTCACATCGGCATAATTAGGCTTATTGTCTTTAGCCAATCAGGTATTGTTCCTTTTTAAATAATTATATAATACTTCTTAAAAACATCCCGAAACCCCGGCTCTTAAAGACAAGGATGGAATACTTTGACTCTCTAACAGGAGCAGATCTTTATCTTCAATCAGATGCTTATTGTTAAGGAAGAAAAAAACAGTAGAACACACACACACAATGCTAGAATGATTTTATTCATTGATTCAACAAATATATGAATCCTTATGAAGCAAAGTGCTAGCTTCTAAGAGGGTACAAAATGTGTAAACTCGGGTCATTACCCTGAATTTATTATCTCACTGGGGCAATTAGGCATACATGTTTAAAAAGGTCATGATACTAAGGGAGTTTATGAATAAAGCGTGAGATGTGTTATACAGATTATAGTTGCTGTGGAAGTTCCGCCCTTTTATATTCTCGGTTCATTACTCCTCTTATAATTTCAGATGCCCTTGTACCCTGTCTAGACTTCATGCCCAGCCACTTTAATTACATTAGCATCTCAGAATCCTCTGCCCACTTGATCTTTCATATCTGCCTTATTAATCCCTACCCCTGGGTAAGCTCCACTGTCTGCTTTCTCAGCTTACTCTCCCAGGGTGCTAAGCCTAGCTGGAGAGAATTGTGTTCTTTGCTTTATCTGATTGTCTATGTGATATCGAACAGTAGTTCTTCCAATTTTTCCTGCTCTTGGAGCTCTTGATCCCAGAGGTTCCTTTATCTCAGCAGAAGACCTGATCTCCTCCTTTAATGAAGGAACCAAGAACTTGATATCATCTTCCATTTTCCAATCTGAAAATTTTCTGATCCTCACTCTTCCTTTCCAAAAATAACTTCACTCTTTACTGATGATCCTACCCCCTAGAAACTTCCTCCAGAATTTGACCTAACTATGATTTCCCCTCTCCTTGTGTGATCTTCACTCTCGGTCTCCACTGGCTCCTTCTTCTCAATCCACAAGCATGTTTAAGACTCTCCTTTTACAGCTGTGCGTGGTGGCTCACGCCCCTAAGCCCAGCACTTTGGGAGGTGGAGGCGGGTGGATCACCTGAGGTCAGGAGTTCAAGATCAGCCTGGCCAACACGGTGTAACCCTGCCTCTACTAAAAATACAAAAATTAGCCAGGTGTGGTGGTGTGCTCCTGTAATCCCAGTTACTCAGGAGGCTGAGGCAGGAGAATCGCTTGAACCCAGGAGGTGGAGGTTGCAGTGAGCCAAGATCATGCCATTGCACTCCAGCCTGGGCAACAAGAGTGAAACTTTGTCTAAAAAAGAGAAAAAGAAAAAAAAAGACAAGACTCTCCTTTTCCAACCTCCTGCGTTAGTTATCTATTACTGCATCACACATTACCTCAAAGTTTAGTAGATCCAACAACAAACACAGGATCTCATAGTTTCTGTAGGTCAGGAATAGGAGACCAGCTTAGCTTCTGCTGGTTCCAGCTCTGCATCTTTCACGAGGCTACAATCAAGATGTCAATCAGGGCTGTCATCATCAGAAGGCTTTACTGGGGCTGGAGAATCCACTTCCAAGGTTGAGCATCCTCACAACATGGCAGCTGGCTTCCCCAGAGCGAGTGATCTGAGAAAGTAAGCAAGAAGGAAGTCCCAGTGCCTTTTATGACCTAGTCTCAGAAGTGGCACACTGTCACTTCTGCCTCATTCTATTTGCTAGTAGCCAGTTGCCACATTCAGTCCACATTTAAAGGAGCAGAATTCATCACTGCCTCTTAAAGAAAGGAATTTTAAAAAGCTTGTGGACATATTTTTAAACCACCATATGTCTCAAATAAACCATTTTTCAAGGCGGCTAGTCCTTCAAGCTATTTCTCCATTCTCTTCCTCCTTTCAGGGCCACTCTTCTCAATGTACTGATCTCTTTCCTTCCCTTACTTTTTCATCTTTTAACATTCAACTTCCGACAGTCCAGATTATAGTCCCCCTAACAGAACAACACTGCTCTTGAGCGTAATATCCAAATTAGCACGGCATTCAAGGCCTAGCCACAGGCTTGAATTTTCATCTTATCTCCCACAGTGTCCTTTACATATCAGCCAGTTGGATTTCTCAGCATTCCGCAAACATGCCTTCGGTTTTCCCACCTCCGTGCTTTCACTTAGATGGTTTCCCTCACCAGGAAGCATCTTCTACTCAAGTCTTTTTTACTTCTTTTTTTTTTTGAGACAGAGTCTCACTCAGATGCCCAGGCTAGAGTGCAGCGGGGAGATCACGGTTCACTGTAGCTGCCACCTCCTGGGTTCAAGCGATTCTTGTACCTCAGCCTCCCAAGTAGTTGGGATTACAGGCATGTGCCACTATGCCTGGCTAATTTTTGTATTTTTAGAAGAGATGAAGTTTAGCCATGTTGGCCAGGCTGGTCTCGAACTCCTGACCTCAAGTGATCTGCCCACCCTGGCCTCCCAAAATGCTGGGATTATAGGCGTGAGCCACCGTGCCCAGCCTCAGGTTCTCATTTTCAAGACCCAGTTCAAATGTCAT
>NW_016838663.1:0-244 GCF_001698545.2 Rhinopithecus bieti | reverse complement strand
CCTGGACGGTGGACCTTGTTTGCTGGTGGCCCTGCTTGGCAGGCCATTACGTGCAATAAGAAACAGGTTAGTGCCCTTGAGAGCGGTTTCTCGGCCCCCCTTCAGAACCGCAAGTGGAAGATGCCCCAAGGTCGGGGGGTGGGAGTTCGGTTATCCACAGGAGCCTGGATGATGGAGCTGGGTTTGCTGGTGGTCCTATGTGGCAGGTCATTACATATAATAAGGAACAGGTGACTGCCTTTGA
>NW_016838662.1:0-240 GCF_001698545.2 Rhinopithecus bieti | reverse complement strand
GAGACTGTCTCTTGCTCTGTCTCCCAGGCCAGAGTGCAGTGGCATGATCTCGGCTCACTGCATGCTCTGCCTCCCAGATTCATGCCATTCTCCTGCCTCAGCCTCCTGAGTAGCTGGGACTACAGGTGCCTGCCACCACACCAGCTAGTTGTTTTTTTTGTTTTTTGTTTTTTTTTTTTTTTGTATTTTTAGTAGAGATGGGGTTTCACCATGTTAGCCAGGATGGTCTTGATCTTGTGA
>NW_016838661.1:0-1133 GCF_001698545.2 Rhinopithecus bieti | reverse complement strand
TGCCTCAGCCTCCTGAGTAGCTGGGATTACAGGCGCCCGCCACCACACCTGGCTAATTTTTGTATTTTTAGTAGAGATGGGGTTTCACCATGTTGGCCAGGCTGGTCTCGAACTCCTGACCTCAGGTGATCTGCCTGCCTTGGCCTCCCAAAGTGCTGGGATTACAGGCGTGAGCCACCACGCCTGGCTGGATAATCTTTTTATTGATTTATTTAGACGGAGTCTCGCTCTGTCACCCTGGATGGAGTGCAGTCGTGTGATCTCGGCTCACTGCAAGCTCTGCCTCCCAGGTTCACGCCATTCTCCTGCCTCAGCCTCCCAAGTAGCTGGGACTACAGGCACCCACCACCACGCCTCGCTAATTTTTTTGCATTTTTAGTAGAGATGGGGTTTCACCATGTTAGCCAGGATGGTCTTGATCTCCTGACCTCATGATCTGCCTTGGCCTCCCAAAGTGCTGGGATTACAGGCGTGAGCCACTGCGCCCGGCCGGCTTTTTTTTTTTTTTTTTTTTTTTAAGATGGAGTCTTGCTGTGTCGCCAAGACTGGAGTGCAGTGGTGTGATCTCAGCTCACTGCAACCTCTGCCTTCCAGGTTCAAGCGATTCTCCTGGCTCAGCCTCCCGAGTAGCTGAGACTACAGGCGTACGCCAACATGCCCAGATAATTTTTGTATTTTCAGTAGAGATGGGGTTTCACTGTGTTGGCCAGGATGGTCTTAATCTCTCGACCTCGTGATCCACCAGCCAGTGCTGAGATTACAGGCATGAGCCACTGCGCCAGGCCAGTCTTTTTTTTTTTTTGGGGGGGGGATGGAGACTTGCTCTGTCACTCAGGCTGGAGTATAATGGTGCTATCTCAGCTCACTGCAACCTCCACCTCCCAGGTTCAAGCAATTCTCCTGCCTCAGCCTCCCAAGTAGCTGGGACCTACACGCATGTGCCACGCCTGGCTAATTTTTACATTTTTAGTAGAGACGAAGTTTCACCATGTTGACCAGGCTGGTCTCGAACTCCTGACCTCAAGTGATCCACCCACTCGGCCTCCCAAAGTGCTAGGATTACAGGTGTGAGCCACCGTGCCAGGCCTAGAATAATCTTTTTCTTTTTCTTTTTTTTTTGAGACGGAGTCTCG
>NW_016838660.1:0-414 GCF_001698545.2 Rhinopithecus bieti | reverse complement strand
TAACAGAATAGTTCTGGAGGCTAGAAGTCTGAAATCCAAGTACAGGACAAGGCACGCTCCCTCTGAGGACTCCAGGGGAAGATCCTTCCTTGCTTCTTCAGCTTCTGGTGGCTCCTGGCAATCCTCGATCAAGGGGGCCAGCCCCTCTACACCTGTGGGTGGTTCTCGTCAGGTGAAATGAGAGACTTGAGAAAATAAAGAGACACAAAGTATAGAGAAAGAAAAGTGGGCCCAGGGGACCGGTGCTCAGCATACAGAGGACCCGCCCCGGCACTGGTCTCTGAGTTCCCTCCGTATTTATTGATCATTATCTTTACCATCTTGGAGAGGGGGATGTGGCAGGACAATAGGGTAATAGTGGGAAGAGGGTCAGCAGGAGAACATGTGAACAAATGTCTCTGTGTCATGAACAAG
>NW_016838659.1:0-3244 GCF_001698545.2 Rhinopithecus bieti | reverse complement strand
ATTGCTTTTGGTGTTTTAGACATGAAGTCCTTGCCTATGCCTATGTCCTGAATGGTATTACCTAGGTTTTCTTCTAGGGTTTTTATGGTAGTAGGTCTAACATTTAAGTCTCTAATCCATCTTGAATTAATTTTCATATAAGGAGTAAGGAAAGGATCCAGTTTCAGCTTTCTACTTATGGCTAGCCAATTTTCCCAGCACCATTTATTAAATAGGGCACCGTTAACTATTCTTAAGATGAATAAATAGTTTCTTCTTTCAGTTATATAGTCATCTCCAGGTTCCAGAGCAAATGGAGGGAAGCCGGAGAAAGACCAATTCAATGAATATCCTGGAGTTTTTAAAACATGCTGTGTCAATGGTTTTCAGAAGCAGAAGTCCAATAATTAGTACAGGGACCTGGAAGAATAGTACTAAGGGAATCAGGAGGTAGTAAGGAAAATTTCCTCTTCTCATTATGTATGCTTGTTTTGTTTTTATTGAATCTTAAACTACACAAGAGGAAAAGGACACCAATGATATTTTGTTTGAACCACTTTTCTCCCCTCTTCTCTCTACTCTGATTCATTATCTGGATAATTCTCCCCATCTTTTAAGTCACCTCTCAGAGAGGCCTTCACTGACTTCCAGGTTATGTTTAGGTTCTCTGAATGATGCCCCCACATTTGCAGTAGTAACTTACATTGTAAGAACTCTGCAGACAGTCTCCTCATCTTGGTTCTGTTTCATCCCATCACACAGGGCAAACAGTCACTGTGTGCTCACTGGTGTCCCTGGGTCTGACACACCACTAAGCACAGTAGGAAGGCAATAAACATTCATTTAATAAATTAACAAGTAAATATGTGTACATGTGCATGTCTTATTCTCTAAACCACAACATGAGCCCTGTGAAGGTGGAGGTAGCATCTTCTACTTAGCGTAACGTTTAATGGACCAAAGCTTCATATATTATGTGCTTCTTCCTCTGAATTTTCAAACTTGTAATTTTCCACCAGCCTGTTGATACATAGGGATGACGTAAGTACTTATGAGTAGGGGTGGGTCCACACAGTCAAGGTGTCGTATTTCCCACTGTGGTTTCTCCTTTTTACAATACATGTGGAATCTGTAAGACTTCTTACACTATCATAGGCTATATATTTTAAATCCAATCAATGAATCTGATTATAGTGCTAAAATGAAAAGCCTTTCCAAATTGTAAATCATTTCTCTCTTGCTTGTTGAAATGGCTTTCTTCTAGAGATTTGGCTTTTATAAAAATGTAATATCTTTGTCATCACATTTTGGCAGTGCATTCTGAAAGTCAAGGTTTTTCAACCTTGACACTTTTGATCTCTAAGGCCAGACAACTTTTTTTCTATGAGGTCTGTCCTGTGCATTATAAGATGTTTAGCAACGTCTCTGGCCTCCACCTACTAGAATCCAGGAGCACCTGCCCCCAAATTGCTATGAGCATTGTCAAATGTAACCTGGAGAGCAAAATCACCTCTGTTTATGAAACAGTACTTAGTTTGTATCATACATGGTTGCTTTCCACATTTAGGAATAACTTCCAAAACACCTAATTCTTTTTTTTTTTTTAATCAGCCAGTCTTTGACAGACTAAATAACCTAATTCTAAAATTGATATTTAAGGAATTTTTTTTTTTCTGGATAGAATTTGCCTTTCTTTCTCACAACTAAATACATGGGTTTAACAATGATTTTATGAATTTAACATTGAAACATTCTCTGAGATCCAACTCTGGTCTTTGTTACATTACATCATTTTGAATACTTTCCCAATTCTCAAGACTATATATTTTAGATGCAAAGTTCCCATTCTTGTTGTGAATACACTGTGCCTCAGGTGATTTTTCATTGCTTTCCAGGAAAGCTGTAAAAATTACCGAAGTTATTTTTGAGCCAAATAACACTTAAAGGCATCCTTCACATGTCTAAGTCACTCACATTTGTCACTGATTTCAGAGTTCCTTTTATGTTAGGTGCAATCTGTTAGAATTTAGATGAACAGGGACAAAGTTGCATGGGCAAAGGTGAGGAGAAGGAAAAAGAACTGTCATTTAAATTGCTTTCTTTACCTACTTCTTGAGAAATTCTCCTTTTCTTTTCTTTTTTCTTTTTTTTTTTTTTTTTTTTTTGGAGTACAGTGTTGCTATCATACACCACTTACATTTTAGTCAGGGACTGAAATAACAGAGTGAAGAGATCCCAGAATAGAGTGTGAGCCATTTTTTTGAAATGCCTTGGAGTAATTTTCATAATACCCTAGAACACACTTCATGGATGTTTCTGATGTCTGGGATGACAGCAACCAGATAAAGATGCTTGCCTTTCAGACTTTGCTAAATTGATTGCTTTCCCTAAAGGAAATCCCTAAGAAGATATCATCCTGGTAGTGACCATAATGAGGTGCAGCACCCAGTTACCCAGCACTGTAGATTCTGAAGGGCTTGATTCTTCCTCTGCAGAGGCACTGCCAGCATTGGCTCAGCAGAATGGGAGACTTAAGCAGTGCCTAACAAGTGCAATGGTTGTTACCATTGGCCATTCAGTCCTCTAGGCAGGGTGACAGCCACAAAGCAAGCTGTATTTATCATTGCCGGAATTAGTCCAAGCCTCCAGGGCTAGCTTGCTTCTGTTCTAACATTACCAGGGGTCAGCAGCTGCAGAAGCAGAGGGTCAATTTGCTCAGCCTTGCTTTTCTATCACAATGGCAGAGATAAATGCTATGAAGTACATGAATGAACTCTGGGAACTCCCCTTCTCAAGATCTGTCCTGCAGGCTTTATGCCAATTATATTCCTTTGGCAAATAAGCAGCTCAGGAGAAAGACTCAGGTACTTTCAGGCAGTTTAGGACTACATTTCCAGATCGCTTAGGTAAATCTCTCATTTTGTGGATGAGACAAAGAGCAGTTGTGTACTCTTGGCCAAGTCTGCATAACCTACTCTACGAAGGACCTGGATGGTTTAACTACCTAAATGAAAAAAACATATATATCCCACACACTGCCTATACTTTAGTGTGATTTTGGATGGCATGGGTCAGAGAGGGTGTCTCAGTCAGCTTGGGCTGTCATAACAAAATACCATAGAGTAGGTGGATTAAACAACAGGAATTCATATCTCATGGTTCTGGAAGTTGAAAGTCCAAGATCAAGGGGCCAGAAGGATCAGTGTCTTTTGAGGGCTCTTTTCTTTTATTTTTTATTTTTTATTTTATTATACTTTAAGTTCTA
>NW_016838658.1:0-1259 GCF_001698545.2 Rhinopithecus bieti | reverse complement strand
GGGTTCAAGTGATTCTCCTTCCTCAGCCTCCCAAGTAGCTGGGATTACAGGTGCCCACCACAACAGCTGGCTAATTTTTGTATTTTTAGTAGAGATGGTGTTTCACCATGTTGGCCAGGATGGTCTCAATCTCCTGACCTTGTGATCCACCCGCCTCAGCCTCCCAGAGTGCTGGGATTACAGGTGTGAGCCACCGCACTCAGCCATTTTTTTTTTTTTTTTTTTAAGAGAAGAAGTCTTACCATGTTGCTCGGCCTGGAGTGCAGTGGCTATTCATATGCAGGAATATAGAACCCTACAGCCTAGCCTCAAACGATCACCCACCTCAAGCGATCCTCCCGCCTCAGGCTCCCAAGTAGCTGGGACTATAGGTGTGAGCCAGCACACCCAGCTATTATGCTATTTGTTATCCTCCTTTGGGTGGTAACAGGTGTCATCTGTTGGCAAATCTATTTCCACACTTGCTCACACACTCACTTTTTTCCTTATGAGATTTTTAAAGGTGTAAATCCCCAACATAAATCATTTAACCTATAAATCCTTTAGTAGTTATCTGTAATAAAGACATTAACATAACCACAATTTTATTATCACACCCAACAAAATCAACGATTATTCCTTAACATTATTATTATTATTATTTTTTTTTTTTTGAGACGGAGTCTCGCTCTGTCGCCCAGGCTGGAGTGCAGTGGCCGGATCTCAGCTCACTGCAAGCTCCGCCTCCCGGGTTTACGCCATTCTCCTGCCTCAGCCTCCCGAGTAACTGGGACTACAGGCGCCCGCCACCTCGCCCGGCTAGTTTTTTTGTATTTTTTTTAGTAGAGATGGGGTTTCACCGTGTTAGCCAGGATGGTCTCGATCTCCTGACCTCGTGATCCACCCGTCTTGGCCTCCCAAAGTGCTGGGATTACAGGCTTGAGCCACCGCGCCCGGCCCCTTAACATTATTTATACCCTATTTATGTTTAATTATTGTTGATATTGTTGATTACGGCATCAGACATTAAAATAGAATAACATTTAATGCCAAAGACATTGGGACAGTAACTACAATGTTTTAGAGAAAGATAGTATGGCCTGAAGCCGGGAATGGTGGCTCACACCTGTAATCCCAGAACTTTGGGAGGCCAAGGCGGGCGGATCACCTGAGGTCGGGAGTTCGAGACCAGCCTGACCAACATGGAGAAACCCATCTCTACTAAAAATACAAAATTAGCCAGGTGTGGTGGTGCATTCCTGTAATCCCAGCTACTCGGA
>NW_016838657.1:0-691 GCF_001698545.2 Rhinopithecus bieti | reverse complement strand
AAGTTGTAACTCAGTGATATAAATTCACACATCACACCGAAGTTTCTCAGAAAGCTTCTTTCTAGTTTTTATCTGATTATATATCCTTTGTCACCATAGGCTTGTATGCGATCTAAAATATCCCTTCTCAGATTCCAGAAAAACAGTGCTACTAAACTGATCCATGAAAAGTATCATGTAACTCTGTGAGACGAATTCACAAGTCACAAAGCAATTTCTCATAAAGCTTCTTTTTGATTTTGTCTGAGGATATTTCCTTTGTCACCTTAGGCTTCAATGCGGTTCAAAATATCCTTATTCAGATTCCCCAAAAGCAGTGCTACCAAACTGCTCCATTAAAGGAATCATGTATCTCTGTGAGATGAATTAATCCATCACAAAGCAATTATCAGAAAGCTTCTTTCTGGTTTTGGTATGAGGATATTTCCTTCATCACCATAAGCTTCAATGTGCTCTGACATATCACATTGCAGATTCGAAGAAAACCGTTTTCACAAACTGCTCAATGAAAGTACAGTGTAACTCTGTGAGATGAATTCACACATCACCAAACAGTTTCTCAGAAGCTTCTTTTTGATTTTTATCTGAGGATATATCCTTTGTCACCATAGGCTTCAATGTGTTCCCAAATATAATATGGCAGATTCCACGAAAACAGTGTCATCAAACTGCTTAATGAAAAGAACAGTGT
>NW_016838656.1:0-412 GCF_001698545.2 Rhinopithecus bieti | reverse complement strand
CATATACATACACACACATATATATAGAGAGAGAGAGAGAGAGAATTTGCAAAGCCTAAAATATTTACTAACTGGCTCTTTGCAGAAAAATCTGGCCAACTCCTGGTTTAGTAGATGAAAGATCCTTTGATACATTTTAATAAAAGTTTTATCCAATATACTGAAATGTTTATATTAAATATAGATCCCCATGTACAATCCCTTGGCAATATTCAGATTGAAGATCCAATATTTCAGCACTCAGGCACTGACAACAAAAATTTAATAACTAGCAATCAAGGTACAGTGTAAATGTAGCATGTAGCTTCCATTTGCAACACAGCAGATATTACAAGAATTCTAACAAAATTATCTTAAGATGTGTTATCTAAAACAAGGCTTTAAATACATTTTAATTGTGAAATAATCAGTT
>NW_016838655.1:0-4412 GCF_001698545.2 Rhinopithecus bieti | reverse complement strand
TCACTGGGGGCCAGGGACCCTGCCTTTGGTCACACACTAGCAGCTATGATGGCACCTGGGAGGGAGGGAAGGGGGCTGTGTGTCCCTGCCTTGCCTGTGGAGTGTGTTGTGGGATGACTGTGTGTGTGGGACTCTCACCTAGATCGCCACTGGATTGCCAACTGATAGAGGAGGTGGGACCCTGACTATCACCCCTGCTCTGCAGTGGATTTGGCTCTCGGCACTCCCAGGCTGGGAGCTGGATGCCCTGCCCTGGCAGCATGACTCAGACTGCATGACAGGTACTGTGTGCCCAGGATGATGTTCCTAGACCTCTGGCCACCTCAGAGTCCATCCCCACACACAACCCCTTCCAAGCTCCCAGCCCCTACACCATGAACCACGAGCTCTCTGCCCTCTCTGCTGGCTCCAGAGAGCACCCACATCTGAAAGCTTGGGCATGGAGCCTGTTTCAAGAGCCCCCAGGCTCAGTCATGGAGGCTGGGGGACTTTGGGGCCAATGGGGGCCGGCCCTGGTACCTGCATCTAGCTGGGATGCTCTGCATCTGCAACCAGGAGTCATCCACCAGCCCCCATGGGTGTGCTGACAGTGGTCATGTTGATTTCACCGATGATGCTGGGCACCTCCATCAAAACATGGTACATGTGCAGCATCTCATCGCCCGGCTGTGCCTGCTCTGCTGACTCCTCCATCAGCGTGTTCTCATCCCCATGCTAGTACAGGTTGGCCAGCAGCTCTAAGAAGATGAACTTGTTGGTCTGAGAGTGGGCAAAAAGGGAAGGAGGTTGGAACCTGATGCCTGTGCCACCCTGGCTGCCCTGCCGGGCCCTAGTACTGTGTGCTGGACTTGGAGCCCCAAGTATGGCTTTTCAGACGTGGCTTCTACACTGCTTCAACTCGAAGATCTGCCTCCCAACCACCTTTTCCCACTCAGATGGGGACACTGAGGTCCAGAGGAAAAGTCACCTGTCCAAGATCACAGATGTGGAAGGGGACCCAGGACCTATCATGCCACCAGGACACCTGTCTACTCAGTTTAAAAAAAATTTTTTTTGGAGATAGGATATTGTTCCATCGCCAGGTTGGAGTACAGTGGGTGATATCACCACTCCCTGCAGCCTCAAACTCCTGGGGTCAAAGTGATCCTCCAACATCAGCCTGTCAAGTAGCTAGGACTACAGGCACATGCCACCACCAAGCCCAGCTAGTTTTAAAATTTTTGCATAGAGACCAAGTCTCACTATGTTGCCCAGACTGGTCTCGAACTCCTGGGCTCAAGCAATCCTTGACTTGGAAGAGCCCTGGGTTTATGGCCTGGGCAGCCAAGTGTTTAGGAACCTCCCTGGCCACACAGTCATTGCCTTTTCTGGGCCACTCTCGTCCCCTGAACCACAGCTGTTGGCTGCTCTGACGCTGACAGCCGATTTGGACACTGGGAGCTGAGGTGCTGGCTGAGGTCATGCCAGGCTTCCAGGAGGTCATCACTATTTTTAGGGCCTTTTATTTAGGAAGTGGGTTTGTAATAGTTTCAGGCTTACTAATAGCACCCACAACAGTGTCCTGATTTCTGCCAAATGAGGAAGGATATGAGAATCATATTTGCTGGGGAAAGTTTGATTCTGAGTCCTGGGGTGAGCCTGGAGAGTTTCTGTTCATCTCGTGTTGGGTCAGGATTCCTGAGAGTGACACGGAATGAGCTCACCCATGCCGACAGCTAGGGCTGTGTCAGGAGTGCCGCTGCCCTCAGTTCTGTACTGGGTTCCAGGTGCTGCCAGGAGGAGCGGAGGTGAGTGGGCATGGCTCTGGCAAGTGCCCGCCCCTTCCCTGGCACCGCAGGTCGACCTGGCCCCTCCCACACTGCTGGACCTTGCATGGTCCTGCAGCGCCTCCTTGTGAACGGCTCCTGATATGGTCTCCCCCGCAGCTTGCTTTAGAAAGTGGGGTCACCAGACCGACAGGTGTTTTAAAGAGTGTCCAAGCATGGCGGCAGGCTCCCTGATGTTATCAAGACTGCAGGGGCCCATAACCCACCTATGGGCTGCAGCCTCAGTGTTTTAGTGAGCTCCCCAGACTAGAGGTTGCAAGGAGGCCAGTCCTGCAGCACAGTGAGTGGCCTTCAGAAACACAGGGAGGGAGTTGTGTGGTCAGCTGCATTCAGGAGACGGGGATTAAACAGGATTGAACCAGGCCCTGCAGCAGGACTTCTGGGAGCCTTTCAAGGTGCTGAGCATCGTCTCCCAAATTTAGCTGACCACAGAGCGCCTTCTCATCTCCCAGAGGAATCTTCCAGGCCTGAGGCAGAGGTGGGGTCTGGCTTCCCGGGTGCCAGCCTGGGCTCAGAGGCCTCTGTCAGCTCCTGACTGAGGAGCAAATGAAGAATTACACTTCGGGCTCACGTTCTGCAGCACAGGAGGGGTGGGCACCCTAGGTTTGGGGTTTGTGGGGGCTGTGGGCTGACAGCTATGGGGAGAAAGTACTGGTGAGTGGGGACCCCGTGCCCCGTTCACATGAAGCCTCCTCCCGCCTGGTGGGGCTGGCAGCCCAGTCCGCAGAGCCAGGCAGGAGGTGGAACCTGAGAAATCCACATGCGGGGACCCCTGTGCTCAGGTATTCCCTGTTCTCTGGTGCTCCCATGTTCTAGAACACAAGCTGGGGAATTCAGAATTTAAATAAAGCTGGCCTTTCTGACCTTGAGCCTCTGGACGAGAGTTAAGCATGTCCAGGCAGCGGGGTTTGGAAACACAGAAGGCTGCACCCTCGTGTGCGCCGTGTGTTGACAGGAACACAGGCGGCTGACGGCAGCAGGAGCAAATGGCCTGCTCCACTGGGGACAGGCAGGAAGTCCTTCGGGGCATTTCTGTTTCATCACAGCTTTTCCTGGGGCTGGTGTATCTGTTGGGCCTTTGGTTGACAGGAAAGGAACGAGCCCCTGTTGCTGGATGCAGAGCATCTGAGGCCTGGCAGAATCCAGAGAGGGGAAGATGGTGGCCCCATGTTGGAGGAACTGGCTTATTTTGTGATCCCCAGAGACCAGCGTGGCTGACCCCTTAGTGCTACAAATCCATAGCCAGGCCTCAGGACAGCTTTTGGTTTCTTTTCTATTAAGCCACTGACCAGTGGTTAGGAGCAAGTGATCACAACCTTAACATTTTTATTGTAAATTGGAGCTTTGACCTGGGGATAATGTGAAACCCACGAGCTGCACGTTTCTCTGTAGACTGCATCTGGACACTTGTCACATTGCCAACTGGCTCTGACAGTCATCGCCGGGACTGCCTGGGCCTGTGTTCATTCCCAGTCAATCAGTCCTGGGACACAGACGTCCCGGACTCATGCCCGGTGCCAGGCCTCATGCCTACCTGAGGATGCAGACACACCCACGCCCGTCATCACCATGCAAGTGCTGGGCACTCTTCTCAGCGCTTATGTGTGGGAACTCGAGTAATCCCACACCCTAGGAGGTGGCACTACTGTTATCCCCAGTGTGCAGATGAGGAATCAGAGGCCAGAAAAGGTGGTGACTTCAGTCACACAGCAAGCATGTGGCAGAGCTGGAGTCCAGGCTGTCATTCTGAGCCTGCCCCTGGCTGGGCCATTGTTCCTTGTCACCTCTCTGCAGAAGATGGGCCTCGTTTTCTACATCAGACCCCAGTCTGGCCAGTGCTCTTCCCACCCTGCCTCAGGCCACCTGCTGTGCCCGTGAGGGCTGTGTGTGAGCACTCATGGGAGTGCTGCTGATTCTCTTGTCTCTTTCCTGGATCCTGCCATGAAGCTGATCAGCATCTCCTTTGGGGACCTGAACCCCTTTTCCCTATGCCAGATCTGGAACCGACGCGCCTACCACTTGGAGAAGGTCCAGGTGGAGCTGACCGAGCTAGAGGCCATCCGATAGGACTTCCTGTGTGAGCAGGACACCAGCCCTGACAAGGGTGAGCTAGTTAGCAACGAGGAGGAGGATACCTGAGTGGACTTTGAGACACTTCTCTTCCTACCTTCACAACCAAAATGTGCCCAAAGGGTGAAAGCACGCTTAAAAGCCAGAATGTAACGTGTGTGGCCTCTGGGAATCTGCTGGGCAGATATCCAAAGCCAGACTGCACTTCCTCATTTCCCACTGTGCGGGGCAGGGGTGGGAGGTCTCATCTGTTTACAGCCATTTCCATGCCATGCTTTTGGTTACACGTATCTCAGTCATGCTTTCTGCCTGATTGGTGGATCCTCAGGCTTACCAGTGGCTATTTGCAAGAGCCTGTTTCCAGCCTCCGTCAGCCTGTCGGTGCTCTGACCCCGAAACCTTGCTTTGCTGGGTGTCTCCCTATGTTTTCTCTCCTGTACATAGTGAGCAGTGGTGTGTGGTTTTGAATGGCAGTGCTGTGAAGGATGCCCACTGCGTTTCAGGCACCTGTAGGCC
>NW_016838654.1:0-243 GCF_001698545.2 Rhinopithecus bieti | reverse complement strand
ATACACGGAGACTGAAGCTGTCCGGCAGAGAGCACAGGGTCGACTGCTTTTCCCATAGCATTTAAAGAAACAAGCGGAAGTGGCTCTCCACACAGGACAGACACGTCCTTTGTTCTTTGAATAAATACTGTCAACGTCCAAAATACTTTCTCCATCACACTATCTATATAGAATTCAAGTTCCTTCCAATACCATGAGTAACGCCAGTGACAGACTATGTTTAGCCATAATGACCCATTAGCA
>NW_016838653.1:0-3239 GCF_001698545.2 Rhinopithecus bieti | reverse complement strand
AGAGGCAGGCAGGCCTCCTTGAGCTGAGGTGGGCTCCACCCAGTTCGAGCTTCCTGGTGGCTTTGTTTACCTACTTAAGCCTCAGCAATGGCAGGCACCCCTCCCCCAGCCTCACTGCTGCCTTGCAGTTAGATCTCAGACTGCTGTGCTAGCAATGAGGGAGGCTCCGTGGGCATGGGACCCTCCAGGCCAGGCATAGGATATAATCTTCTGGTGTGCCATTTGCTAAGACCCTTGGTAAAGTGCAGTATTAGGATGGGAGGTACCCGATTTTCTAGGTGTTGTGTGTCTCAGTTTCCCTTGGCTAGGAAAAGGAATTCCCTTCCCTCTTGCACTTCCCAGGTGAGGTGATGCCTCACCCTGCTTCAGCTCTCGCTGGTTGGGCTGCACCCACTGACCAGCACTGACTATCTGACACGCCCCAGTGAGACGAACCTGGTACCTCAGTTGAAAATGCAGAAATCACCCATCTTCTGTGTCACTCACACTGGGAGCTGGAGGTTGAGCTGTTCCTATTTGGTCATTTTCACCAATCAGTTTTTCAAATAACAACCTTAAGAGCTGAGTCGGACCTCTCCTCTGTGGAGCAATGAAGGATTTCATCCTTACACAAGGGGGCAGATGTGAGCCTGCCCCTTCATTAGAATGAAAGGTGATTGTCTACTGTGGCCACCTCATTGAGTTCCACAGCCTCTAAAATCACTGTAGCTACAAATAGTCAGAGAAGTGAAAGTCTCAAAATTAATATTAGCAAATCTGGGGCCAAACGTTCACTTGTAGATTGGATTCATTCACATTTTCCAGCCACCCTCTTAAACCAATTTTAGCCAAATAATGCTGTGGATATGTGGTCTTAGAAGACTCTTGAATAAATGAATTCCTGGATTGGCATTTCCCTCCTGGGATTTGCTACAAGCTTACACTAAATGTTGCAGATGAGACCTGAAGCCAATCAATGATTTCTTTTGCAGACTGTATCTGTGTGAGCATATGTATGTGTGACTTGATTCACTCTAGTTAGAGTTGTTTCTGCTTCCTACAACACTATCTTCACCTTCTCATTAAAGAGTTTTTATTAACAAGTGTCCATTTCAGTCTATTAAGCACTTTAAGCACTTAGTAATGTAATTGGTATGTATGTTTAGACACAATGAATCTCACATCATATTTCCAGTTAGTGCAAACAAAATTGGACTGCAAAAACACTGGTATGTATGCAACATGACCTTAAATTCTAAAAAATAATAAGAAATTCCTTCTTTACTGTCCCCATGCAATGCATGCCTTTACTTATTACAATTCCCATTGTTATTACGAAGGGACGATTGTAAACAATTCTGTTAGCAATCTCAGGTAGGCAGCCCAGGAGTTACTGCCTGTTCTCAAAGAGAATAATAAACCAGAAAAATTCACTTAGACATTATGACGTTCATTTCTTACTCAACAAATACTTATTAGGGCATCACCATGTAAAGAGAATCACACAAAGTCCTCTAGGAGGCTTTTGCTCTTACGTTGTGGTGCTTACAATTTAGAGCTAGATGTTACCAAATTAATCTTCTTCCCTCCTGTATTTTATAGAAGTGATATCTGAAGCTCTTTTTATTTGACTTGCTCAAGAACCATGTCTAATGAATGTTGTAAACAAAACATTACATACAGAGGCAGAAGTAATCATTTGAAAAATACATTTGGTTACAGTATTTCTAGCACTAACATCAGCCAAAACTGTGGATAGTTAGTCTTCACCACCTTTGTTACGTCCCTTCTATATTCTGCCCACTGAGATCTTCTAACACGTGTTTTAAAGAAGATGAAAAATGTTCTATCCACTATGATTGGTGTGGGGAATTAAATAGAACAGTACCCAAGAAGGAAATAAAGATTAGGTTATAGAGAAAATGTAGGAGACTTTGGCTCCCACTTATGGCAAGGAGAGTCATCCTGGTATTAGCAGCAAAATAATTCAAACAAATCCTCCTGCTGAGGACAGTCAGAAACTTTGGACAAGATATAAAAATGTCTGCTTAAAGGCAGCAGAGATAGTAAAGCTATGAGAAACTACTGGACCAATATACTGGAAAAGAAAATCCAAAGATATGAGTCAGACATTTGGAGCGACCTTTGATTTCAAGGCATTTGCAAAACTAGAATAGACAGTGATGCCAAGCACCACTTTTGACAGCCTCCTGGGGATTGGAGCAAGAGTTGGGATACAGTACCTGCCAAGTGTAAGCACTCCAGTCAATCCCCCAGCTTCATTTTTGACTGAGATTCCAAAACAAATTGCATGCCTGAAAGCAGAGGGAAACTGACCCTTCTCGTGGGCTTCAGGTTAACTTTGAATTATCTGGGTGGGCCAAAAAATAGCAAGCTCTACAACTGGATTAAGATTACCCCAGATAACTAGTACATTCAGGTACCCTGTAGAGGTAAATTAAATTTCTCTCTAAAGGAATATAACATCCTGCTAGGCTTCAAAATAATTTCAAATTCAGTATTAGTCATACAGTAAATACAATAAGACAAAAGAAAACAGGACGACATGAAAAAGAGCCAGCAGAAACAACAAGTAATAGAAGCATGTCTCCAGGAGTCTCCAGACATTAGAGAAACTATGTTAATATGTTGAGGGGAGGGAAGAAGAGGATTGAAATTTTCTGCCGAGAACTATAAGAACTGACTAGCATCTTTGAGAAACAAACAGAAATTCTAGAACCACAACAAAATACAACTATAATAACTCAGCAATGGAGTTAATATCATATTAGAGATATCTAAAGAGAAAAATAGTAAATCGGAAGGCATATCTAAAATTCTCCAGCAGTCACATGAAAAAGAACAGGTGAAAGGCATAGATGATAGAGGGTGAGGTCTAGGTTGAATGAGAATCTCAGGAAGGCAGGAGAAGACATGGGTCAGAAGAAATATTTGAAACGGGAAGTATTAAGGATTTCCCAAGACTGATAAAGCATGTCAAATCACAGATTTAAGAATTCCAAAGAATCACAATCAGGATAAAGGAATAGAAACCCCCATGTAGGAAAAACTACTAAAATCCAAAGTGGAAGAGAAAACTCTTACAGTCAGATGGAAAAACCCACAAGATACCTTCAAAAACCAAGAATAATACTTTGGGAGGCCAAGGCAGGCAGATCATTTGAGGTCAGGAGTTCCAGAACACCCTGGCCAGCATGGTGAAACCCTGTCTCTACTAAAAATACCAAAAAAAAAAAAAA
>NW_016838652.1:0-583 GCF_001698545.2 Rhinopithecus bieti | reverse complement strand
ACGTTTCCTGACCAATGAGCACTAAACTTAAGTGTGTGCGACTCACGTATGTTCTTATCAAAATGGAAATCCCCGAATCCCACCAGTTAGAGTAACATGAGAGAATGTCAGATTTTTGGAATATAGAAGTTTTCTGTAAGGTTATTAGGTACCAATTCCATTTTATTAATAGATATAAATATATATTTAGATGACCTATTTCTCCTGTGTTTTAGTCTTAATAGATTGTGTCTTTTAATTCATCCAGTTGGTCTAAGTTACCAAGTTTGTGGGTTATGGAGATTGTAATATTCTTTATTATTTCATCATCCATGGGCTCTCTAATATAAAGATCTCTTTTAATTCTTATGTTATTAGGTTGGTGCCAAAGTAATTGTGGTTTTGGACCATGAATTTTAAATTTTTGTAACTAGGCTGCAACACATCTTTATTAATCAAAATAGAACCCATTACAACGGGTGGGGCGCAGTGGCTCACGCCGGTAATCCCAGCACTTTGGGAGGCTGAAGCAGGCGCATCAGGAGGTCAGGAGTTTGAGACCAGCCTGACCAACATGGTGAAATCCCGTCTCTACTAAAAAGAC
>NW_016838651.1:0-221 GCF_001698545.2 Rhinopithecus bieti | reverse complement strand
CTCTTTCTCGCTCTCTCTCTCTCTCTGTCTCTGTGTCTCTCTCTGTCTCTCTGTCGCTCTGTCTCTCTCTCTCTCTCTCTCTCTCTCTCTTTCTCTCTCTCTCTCTCTTTGTCTCTCTCTCTCTGTCTCTCTCTCTCTCTCTCTTCACCCCTTTCTCCCCTAATTTTCATGTGTTGTTCAAGCATACATGTGCAAGATTGTTACATAGGTAAACTTCTGAG
>NW_016838650.1:0-1985 GCF_001698545.2 Rhinopithecus bieti | reverse complement strand
ACTTCAACATACGAATTTTTGGATGACACAATCCAACCCGTAACACATCCCATATATGACATCTTCTGATTAGGGTGACCCAGAATCCCACTCTGTTCAAAACAGTTTGGGTTTACACATCAATCCCGCTTAATTATTATTAGTGATTTCCAGTCTCAATAATGTCCAAGTTCAAACAATAAATTATGGAGTCACACTACATATGATCCTTTCCACTTTCATGAAATTATCAAAATAAAGAATTTTACTGATATTCCCAGTAGACTGTAGACACAAATCTGGGAAATAATATTTTTATGTTTTCCTGTTTTTATTTTATGGAGAAATATATGTATGTAGATGTACATATACATGATTTTATAAAATCTTATGAAAAATATAACTATATTTTTATATGCATGTATGTATGTTTATGTAACAAGCCATACATATGGTTTTAAAACACACTGAACTTATTGTGACAGAATAGCGTGGTATATAAGCAGAATTTTCAGTCTTAAAATTTTTTTTTCATTAATAAAATGAAAGAAACACGAAACAAAACAGAGTTTTATATTGTCAACAATAAATAAACTTCCATCAGTTTAAGAAAATTAGAAACTCAGACCTCCCAGCGTTCACAGAGGCTCTGAATTTTGCCAAATCAACAGCTTCAAACCCATATTTTTTAAGGGATTGGGGACAGCTCAGTTCTTTCCATGGCAACCAACTGTGCTGTCATAAACACTACAGGATGGTCTCTAAATGATCTGGCAGTTGCTAGACTATGAGGGAGATAAGATCTTATTAAAAATACAAAAGTTGGAGCTTACATACAGGAATACGGAGATGTATTGACAAGGGGATTTGCATTACATGCAAACAGTACTTTCTCATTTGGCCTAATAAAGGAAAGGCCCTGTTTGATGAAAACTAATATGGGTTAACGCTTATCTTCCTTAAATAGCTGTTACACAAATTGCCTACCAACAGCAAAGGTCATAAGGAGAGGGAAAAGCGAATATAGGCAGCCTCCACTGAAATGTGGTTTGTGATTTTGTCCAAAATTATCACCCCACTACTAAAGCCATTTCTTGGTAAGAACTATGTTTTTCTCAAAAAGACAAAACTTATATTCTTTTCTAATTATAAAATGCATTCTCATTTTATAAACTTTAGAAATACACAAAACATTGAAAATAACAATCACCTGTAATTCCACCGCCTTAAGAATTTTTAGACTGGAATCATGCTGAACATAGAATTTTATATATTCTTTTTTTCACATAGCATTACATCATGAGCTTTATCCCATGTCATTTAAAAATCCTTCACAAGCATGACATTTGATAAATGCCTAATAGTCTCTCATATGGACAAATCATAGTTCAACCATTTCCACATTGTGGTGGATGTTTTTAAAGAATCTAATTTTTCAACATTATTAGTATTCTAGTAATGAGCATCTTACAAATAAACCTTTATTTATATTTCTTACTGTTTTATTAAAATACATTGCTAGAAATGAAATTATTAAGGAAAAGGTTCCGAACACTTTTAAGATTCTCCCACTTTAAACAGCTTTTCAGGATTTTCTCTATTCTTACTTGTTTACACCCCAGATGCACTTCATTTAAAATTTTATTCTAGAGAACAATTCTTTAGAATTTTATTGGGATTACATTAAAATCATAAATTAAAATGGAAAGAATTGACATTTTTATAATTTTTAGGAACTTGATATGTATATCCATTTGTCTAAGTATTCTTTTATATCTCTCAATAAACTTTTATAGCTTTTTCATATTGTTCCTGAACATTCATTGTATTTTAAAAATTTTTGTTGCTATTGTACATACAATCATCCTGTCATTGTATTGTTTAATCAGAGATAGCTGGAATATAAGAAAAATGGTTACTAATTTCAGAGATATGATAAATATCTCTGATCAGCCAATATGTTAAACTATCCTATTATTTACAACAAGCTTATAGTTGGTGGGGGA
>NW_016838649.1:0-580 GCF_001698545.2 Rhinopithecus bieti | reverse complement strand
GCTCTTGAGAGCATCAGCGAGGACATTCATGCGCACCATTGTGGCGGCGCGGAAAGATGGCGGAAAGAGCCCCACTGAGAATTTTGAACTTACTCTGTAATCATCCCAAACTCCTCCCAGCCAGCCACAGTCTGTGAGAGGTCTTGGTCTTCCAGAGGCCTGGAGAGATATCCTTTTAGAGCCATGCTGGCAGGCCTGCAGATCTTGGTCCCAATAGCAGTTCCATGACTCAGTTCCAGCTTCCTAAGCCACAGTTCATGGCCAGTTCCGCCTATGTAGAAACCCACAGTGACGTCAGAAATCCTCTCTGGTACTCAGTACAAGCCATACTAATCCACATCCTAATATAAAGCCCACCATATGCAGACCTGACTGCAGAAACCTGCCCTAGCGTCTACCTTACTGAGCAAAGTCCTGAAGGATATTTACTCTGTCCAAAAATAAAATGGGAATTACAATTACCCAAGCCCCCTGTAATAAGCCAACCATAGTGCTGAGCCAGCAGCCAGTGACCAAGCTATAACCCCGCTCTACTACAAACCCAGAGGACATTCTATCACCCTGGGGGCCCAAGAAAGAA
>NW_016838648.1:0-1732 GCF_001698545.2 Rhinopithecus bieti | reverse complement strand
AAATATGTGGAAATGTGGTAAAGCAGCAACAGAAATGAATACAGTGATTCACGTGGAAACCCTAGAAGAGTGTCTGGCACGGTGTTGTCACCTGACAAGCGTTTCCCGATTTCCTTACATCGCAAGGCAGGGCTGGCCACACTCCATCCAAAACAAGAGATGATAGACTTGCTCTGACAAAACAGATTCAGTGAATTACAAATGGCCCAGAACACCTACAAATTTCAGGTTTCAGGTAAGTGATTGCTTTTCCTTTCACTTAGAAACCTCCCAATGCTCATCTGACTGATAAACTCTAAGGACCAGGCAGGAGACTAAACACCAGACAAACCCAGCCCCAGATGCCCCGAGGGAGCCCATCCCAGCACTCACTCCGCTGCACTGAAATGATGTCCAGGTCAGTTTATCCCACTAGACCAAGAACTCCAGCTCTCCATGTGTGAGTCACCAGTGCTGCCTCTGCATCTCTGCTTCTAGACGGTGCTTCTGCACTTCACAGGAAATCTGTATCAATGTTTGTCAACACCATATATGACAGTATAACTTAATATCTGCACAGAAAATATAAGTTCTCTGAGGACCAGGGCCGGGTTTATTAGCCTTTGTACTCCCACTGCCACTGTCTGGGACATCAGAGGCACTCGGTAGAAGTTGGTGAAGAGAAAGAAAAGGCAGAGGAGAGACAGAAAAGCAGGACCAACACTGCAGACACAGATTCTGAGGTGGCTGGAGGAGAGGCAGGGCAGAGAAACTTCCTGGATGCTGGAATGGGGTTCACTGGGATACCTGCTGCTGGATTTCAAATGTCAAAGGTGATGCTTTGCTGACCTTGACCTCTGACTGCCCTTTAACTGTCCTTTAGCTTTCCCAATCTCAAGACAGGGCATTTAGAAACTGCAATGTCAAGAAATTATGCTTCATTAAAGCATGGGAATGTTATTTACATGGACCTTCATTACTTCATTTTTTACATGGGAATGTAAATAATTGAAGAGATTGTTAAAGACTAAATCATGCACATTCAATAACTTTGTAAAATATTAATGATAACTGAAACACAAATGTTGATGGTCCCCAAAAATGCTAAAATATAAAACAATACTGGCCAATTCCAGAAAGCTACTATTGTTTAATTTTTCCCAGGTCATGCTCATAGTCAGCCTTGTGAAGAACCAGAGCTTTAATGGATGATTCTCAAAGGGCACTATGTGGACCCCCAAAATCCCCAAAACCTTTTCAGAGAGTCCATGAAGTAAAAAGTATTTTCATAATAGTCATAAAACGTGATTTGTCCTCTTCACTGTCTTGACATTTGTGACATTTGTGCAATAGTGTAAAAGGCAATGGTGCATGAAAACTGCTGGCATCCTGGCATAGGTCAAGACAGTAGCAACACAATGTACTCGTTGCCATCATATTCTTTAGTCACACACATTCTATTTTGGAAATAAGTTAGTTTCTCTTAATTATGTCCTTGTTGAAGTAGATGCAATTTTTAATTTTATTAAACCTTAATCCTTTGGTACATGTCGTTTTAATATTCTGTGTGACAAAATGGGGATTATGCATAAAGCTTTTCTACTGCATGAAGAAGTAAGATAGTGGTTTCAAAGAACAGTATTTGTGATTGCTTGAGTTGGTAACTCAATCGGCTGGGTGCTTAGTTGTTGCTTTTTTTCCCCATAAAATATCACTTTTCCTCGAAAAGACAGTCTGACAAACGATATTAATC
>NW_016838647.1:0-242 GCF_001698545.2 Rhinopithecus bieti | reverse complement strand
GACGCCCAGGCTGGAGTGTAGTGGCGTGATCTCGGCCCACTGCAACCTCCGCTTCCCAGGTTCAACGATTCTCCTGCCTCAGCCTCCCAAATATCTGGGACTATAGGCACCCGCCACCACGCTTGGCTAACTTTTGTATTTTTAGTAGAGACTGGGTTTCACCATATTGGCCAGGCTGGTCTCGAACTCTTGACCTCGGGTGATCCACCCACCTCGGCTTCCCAAACTGCTGGGATTACAGG
>NW_016838646.1:0-619 GCF_001698545.2 Rhinopithecus bieti | reverse complement strand
TATACGAATGCTTGTGATTTTTGCACATTGGTTTTGTATTCTGAGACTTTGCTGGAGTTGCTTACCAGCTTGATGAGATTTTGGGCTGAGAATATGGGGTTTTCTAAATATACAATCCTGTCATCTGCAAAGAGGGACAATTTGACTTCTTCTTTTCCTAACTGAATACCCTTTATTTCTTTCTCTTGCCTGATTGCCCTGGCCAGAACTTCCAACACTATGTTGAATAGGAGTGGTGAGATAGGGCATCCCTGTCTTGTGCCAGTTTTTAAGGGGAATGCTTCCAGTTGATATTGACTGTGGGTTTGTCATAAATAGCTCTTATTACTTTGAGATACTTTCCATCAATACCTAGTTTACTGAGAGTTTTTAGCATGAAGGGCTGTTGAATTTTGTCAAAGGCCTTTTCTGCATCTATTGAGATAATCATGTGGTTTTTGTCTTTGGTTCTGTTTATGTGATGGATTATGTTTATTGATTTGCGTGTGTTGAACCAGCCTTCCATCCCAGGGATGAAGCCATCCTGATCGTGGTGGATACGGTTTTTGATGTGCTGCTGGATTTGGTTTGCCAGTATTTTATTGAGAATTTTCAAATCGATGTCCATCAGGGATATTGG
>NW_016838645.1:0-580 GCF_001698545.2 Rhinopithecus bieti | reverse complement strand
AATAATGAGTGTTTCCCAAAAGTAAATCCATAATGAGGTCCTATTTTCCTTCCTCCTTGGCTATGAAATAGACAAGAACAAGGCAAGCTAGCCATTTCCGTCTCACCATAGCTGACTCTCCTGTTTGCTTTTTGACCATATTTGGGAGGCGGGGGCCTGAGTGCTTTCCTGCTTCCTAAGCACAACTTACTTTTCCTACAAAATTCTCAACGCAACCTACATGGATTAACCCAGCTTCCCCACTGTTTCCAATATTCTTACAATTGAAATGGCCAGCATTGGCAAGGCAACCTGAAAAAATAAGGACGGGTACCTTATCCCATAAGCCAAACTGCCACTTACACTGTTCAGTCATGAAATCGGCAAAATTCCAGATGAGCTCTCCAACCACGTACTTTCTGCGTTTTTGATCCAGAACCACATGGTACTGCTCTAGCAGACTCTTCTGGTACTCTTCAGTGAACATCAGAGGTGGATCCTGGGATTCAAGGCAAAGAGAATGTAAGAGTCAGAACTGGCAGAATTGTAAAGTTAGATAAAAATAAAGATCCACTTGATGGTGACCAAAATATCTGTCCTC
>NW_016838644.1:0-242 GCF_001698545.2 Rhinopithecus bieti | reverse complement strand
TAGAAACTTCTTATTGATCTGTGAATTCATCTCACAGAGTTAGACTTATGTCATATGGAGCAATCCATTAACACTGTCTTTTAGGAACCTGAGAAGGGCTCTTTGGATTGCATTGAGGCCTACGCTGATAAAGGAAATATCATCAGTTCAAAACGTGAAAGAAGCTTTCTGAGAAACTTTTTGTGATCTGTGAATTCATCTCACAGAGTTACAACTTAGCTCTCAGGAAGCAGTTTGCTAAC
>NW_016838643.1:0-1603 GCF_001698545.2 Rhinopithecus bieti | reverse complement strand
TGACAGAGTCTTGCTAGAAATGTGGGACATAAAATGGGGCAGAAAAAAGTAAATCCAGGTTGGGTTTCTAGCCATTTCCATTCCTAATAGCAAGTCCACTCCACCCTCACCACTGCTACAATCACAGAATGGAGAGTGTCCTTCTTCCTCCAGGGGCCAAGGGAGCTCTTCTTAGGCATCCACTTCCCACTCAGATGGTAACCGCCAGAGGAGAGGAAGAAAAGCACCAGCCAAGATCTGTGGTCTCCATCTCAGTCTAGAGGCCAAACCAAAGCTGCACCTACATCTAGGCCTGACCAGCTTAAAGACAAATTTTTCTCAGGGTGTGCAGGAAGTCGGGGGAAAGGAGGAGCCACAGGTGCTAGTGGTCATGAGTCCTCCTATTTTTTGTCAGGTGCAATGACTGGAAAGCCCTAAAACAAAAGATGGAATGACGCAATGAGGAAAGGGATTGGGGAGGAGGGTCGATCTTAGGTCACCTGATCCTACCTCCTACCAAGTCTTTTTTTTTTTTTTTTTTTGAGACGGAGTTTCGCTCTGTCACCCAGGCTGGAGTGCAGTGGCATGATCTTGGCTCACTGCGAGCTCTGCCTCCAGAGTTCAAGCGATTCTCCTGCCTCAGCCTTCCGAGTAGCTGGGATTACGGGCATGTGCCACCACACTTGGCTAATTTTTTTATAGTTTTGGTAGAGACGGGGTTTCACAGTGTTGGCCAGACTGGCCTCAAACTCCTGACCTCAAGTGACCTCCTGACCCGCCTCGGCCTCCCAAAGTGCTGAGATTACAGGCATGAGCCACCACGTCCGGCTCCTACCAAGTCTTAACATTCCAGATTAACAGGCCTACTAAGGGGAACAGAGATTCCCACACAGTATAACAGAGAATAGCAGCCTGGGTACTGCTATAGCAGTAGGCTGTGTTTGGAAGGCACCTTACCATATATTCCACAGCACGTTCACAGCCTCATTGGCTATGTTCTCAATAGAATTTCTGTTCTGATCTTTTTTCTCCTGCAGGGACATCTCATTTGAATCCAGTCCAGTACTACACTGTAACCAAATATCATGATTAGCACCCTGGTTCCAAAGAATAATTAAATAAATAGGGTAATGATGGTGATGAAGCACAAAGGCTAGACATCAGAAATTACCGTGGTTAACAAGTCAATCGAATCCTTACAAGCAGTAGTACAAAATCAATACAAAGTATTTTACCTAATAAATGTAATAAAAGACAGTAAGAAGGCAACAAAAGATGAAATAAGAGATTCTACCTAGCGCCTTCTGTTTTTTTATTACATAGCACCTTCTAAGGTACTATTCTAAGCTTTTTACATGTATCAAATCATTTAATCCAAACAATAAACCTATGAGGTAGGATGACTATTATTATCGCCAATCTCCAGCTGCAAATGGGAAAGTGAGGTAAGGGAGGCTGCTGAAGGTGTTAGATTAGCATGTGGTGAAGCTGGGATTCAGGCCCCAGCATTTGGCTCCAAAGCTGGTGCTCTTAAGCCCCTCTAGTACAGCCCAGGAGACACTCTAAAGCAAGGTTTCTCAATCCAGGTACTACTGAAATTCTCCACCAGAAAATTCTTTGTTGG
>NW_016838642.1:0-242 GCF_001698545.2 Rhinopithecus bieti | reverse complement strand
GCATAGGCCTCGATACGATCCAAAGAAGCCCTTCTCAGGTTCCTCAAAGACAGTGTCAATGGACTGCTCCTCGAAACATAAGTGCAACTCTGTAAGATGAATTCACATATCACCAAGAAGTTTCTAAGAATGCTTCTTTCTAGTTTTCATCTGAGGGTATTTCCTTTGTCACCGTAAGCTTCATTGCGCTAAGTAGTATCCCATTGCAGATTTCCAGAAAACTGTGTTAACAAACTGATGCC
>NW_016838641.1:0-242 GCF_001698545.2 Rhinopithecus bieti | reverse complement strand
ATACTACATTCCATTCCACATTCCATTCCATTCCATTCCATTCCATTTCATATACTATTCCATTCCATTCCAATCTATTCCATTCCATATTCCATTCCATTCCATTCCATTCCATGTTCCATTCCATTCCATTTCATATTCCATTCCATTCCATTCAATACTCCAATCTGTTCCATTCCATATTCCATTCCATTACATATTTCATTCCATTCGGTATTCCATTCCATTCCATTCCATTCCAT
>NW_016838640.1:0-580 GCF_001698545.2 Rhinopithecus bieti | reverse complement strand
AGGCTGAGGCTGGAGAATCGCTTGAGCCCGGGAGGTGGAGGTGCAGTGAGCCGAGATTGCACTACTGCACTCTAGCCTGGGTGACAGCCACAACTAAAACAAAACCTACTGAGGCCAGAGTGGGTTGGGGGGGTAGCATGGAGAGGGGATCAGGCTTAGCCCCAACAACTCAGAATTTCACTTCCCTGTACGGCCTTCACTTTCCCCACCTGGCCCCGGGGGCAGGTCTGAGGGTCTGAGGTCTGTTGGTCCTGGGGAAATCCAGTCACTCGGGAGCCGGAGATATTTAGCATCATGGCCAGGCCCCCTTTCCCAGGTGACTGATTTCCCAGCACCTTCTCCACTGTCCCTGCCCCATTCCTCAGGAATAAAAAACAAAATGTATTTTTCTTTTGTGAATACTTCCTGAAACTTGCAGAGAAACCACAAACTGCTCAGCTGACAAAAGGGGGAAGAGGCGAGGCAACCAGAAACCTTTGGGAACCGGTTAGTCTCTTCTCCCCAGCACAGCCTGAACGTGCCAGCAGGGACCCTCGCCCTACACGCCCTACACGTATCGGGATATGGCCTTGACCTCCCT
>NW_016838639.1:0-217 GCF_001698545.2 Rhinopithecus bieti | reverse complement strand
TCGGAAAATCAGGCTCCCTTGAAGCCTGGGTCTCTCTCCGTAAATCAGGCTCCCTTGAAGGCTGGGTCCCTCTCGGTAAATCAGGCTCCCTTGAAGCCTGGGTCTCTCTTGGAAAATCAGGCTCCCTTGAAGCCTGGGTCTCTCTCCGTAAATCAGGCTCCCTTGAAGGCTGGGTCCCTCTCAGTAAATCAGGCTCCCTTGAAGCCTGGGTCTCTCT
>NW_016838638.1:0-651 GCF_001698545.2 Rhinopithecus bieti | reverse complement strand
ATGGGATACTTCTGAACCCAATGAAGCTTGCGGAGACAAAGGAAATATCCTGAGATGAAAAATAGAAAGAAGTTTCGTAGAAACTTCTTGGTGATGTGTGAATTCATCTCACAGAGTTACACTTATGTTTCATGCAGCAGTCTCTTATCACTGTTTTTGAGGAACCTGAGGAGGACTTCTTTGGATCGCATTGAGACCTACGCCGATAAAGGAAATATCATCAGTTCAAAACGTGAAGGAAGCATTCTGAGAAACTTCTTTGTGATCAGTGAATTGCATTCACAGAGTTACAGCTGAGTTGCCATAAGCAGTTTGCTAACACTCTTTTCCTGGAATCTGCAAAGTGAGATTTGGGAGCCCATAGGGGCCCATGGTGAGAAAGGAAATATCCTCAGATAATAACTAGACAGAAGCTTACTGAGAGATTGCTTTCTGATGTGTGACTTCATCACACAGAGTTCCACCCTTCCCTTCTTGGAACAGTTTGCTAACTGTGTTATCTTGTGTTCTGCAAAGTGATATTTAGAAGCGCATTGAAGGCTATGGTGAAAAAGGAAATGTCCTCAGATAATAATCTGAGAGAAGCTTACTGAGAGATTGCTTTCTGAAGTGTGAATTCATCACAGATAGTTCCACCCTTCCCTTCTTGGA
>NW_016838637.1:0-578 GCF_001698545.2 Rhinopithecus bieti | reverse complement strand
GTGTGCGTGTGCCTGTGGTGTGCATTTGCATGTGCCTGTAGTGTGTGCAACAGCTAGTGAGTGGCAGGCTGAGCCAGGACACACCTAATCCACCCTATTTCAGGGCTCACTCTCACGTGTAGACTAAAGGGGACCCCATTTTAGAGGCAATCGGCAAGGATGCCCATTTACTCCTGCCTCTCCGCCAGCCTTCCAGGCCCCATCCAGACCGGCTTTTTCTCCCACTGCTCCGGGCCCTGGGTCCAGAGCCTCCTATACAAGGAGGAGGGTGTGGCCTTGGAAAGACAGCTGCCCTTGGGGAATTCCGAGGGGGCCTCCCTGTGGGAAGCTGGCCTGGGCTGACAGCATAGTCACGATGAGACCCAGAGGGCTGTGCATGGGAAGGAGGTGAAGGAGGCCTCTGCCCCTCGACCCCAACCATGGACTTTGGCCTCTCAGGTACTACTTGGCCCTTTCCTTCCTCCTGGGCAGGCGGAGTGGGCGGCAGGCTTGACCAAGAGAGATAAAGGCCTTTTCTGGGAGGCCCGTCCCCTGGGTCCCAGGTGCCCCTGAGTGGTGAGCAGCATCCCTCTGGGTCT
>NW_016838636.1:0-690 GCF_001698545.2 Rhinopithecus bieti | reverse complement strand
TGCATTCACACATCGAAATGCCGTTTATCAGAAGGCTTCTTTCCAGTTTTGATCTGAGGATAATTCCTTTTTCACCATAGCCCTCAAGGAGCTCCCAAATATCACTTTGCAGAACACAAGATAACAGAGTTAGCAAACTGTTCCAAGAAGGGAAGTGTGGAACTCTGTGTGATGAAGTCACACATCAGAAAGCAATCTCTCAGTAAGCTTCTCTCCAGTTATTATCTGAGGATATTTCCTTTTTCACCATGGGCCCCTATGGGCTCCCAAATCTCTATTTACAGATTCCACGAAAAGAGTGTTAGCAAACTGCTTCCTGAGAAATCAGCTGGAACTCCGTGAATGGAATTCACAGATCACAAAGAAGTTTCTCAGAAAGCTTCTTTCACGTTTCGAACTGATGATATTTGCTTTCTCAGTGTAGGCCTGAATGCGATCCAAAGAAGTCCTCTTAGGTTCCTCAAAAACAGTGATAATGGACTGCTGTATGAAACATAATGTAACTCTGGGAGAGAAATTCACACATCACAAAGAAGTTTCTAAGAAAGCTTCTTTCTAATTTTCATCTGAGGATATTTATTTGTCAACGCAAGCTTCATTGCGTTCTGCAGTATCCCATTGCAGATTTGCAGAAAACTGTGTTAGCAAACTGAACACAGAAGAGAAACCTGTAACTCTGGGATTTGAATT
>NW_016838635.1:0-691 GCF_001698545.2 Rhinopithecus bieti | reverse complement strand
GGGAAAATATCACAGTGGAGGTCCACGCCCCTTGCGATACTGAGAGTAATATCATCCTCTCGCACCCTGGATAGAAGGAACAAGATGATCGAAGGGATGTACACACACTGCGGTAGTTTCAATAATGTCATCCTCTAACCCTGGCTATTAGGAATAACATCACAGAGGAGTGTACACTTTCTGCGACATTGGGAGTAATATCATCTTCTCGCCGGATATCAGGAACAAGTATATTAATTAATATTAATATAAAAATAGTAATCACCGATATTAATGACAATCAAGATACTAAATATACACACTGGTTAAAAATAACGATTAGTATTAATAATTTTAATACTATTAATAAAATAATGATATCAACAATGTTAATACTGAGTGATGCTGGCAATAAAATATTAAGAATTAATATTGATAAATGACATTAATATTAAATTAATTTTTGGCATCCATCATCTATATAAAATATTCATAATTAATGGTAAAATATTGATAGTATTGGTTATTAAAATCGATTCTTCATATTTAATAATTATATCATCGTTCCCTGAGCAATACACTGAAGGTGTACACCCCTCTGTGAAAGAGGTCATTATTTCCAGAGGGTAAGATGATAATACCCACAATATCCTAAACAGGCTGTCAGTCCACCATGACTCCCGATAACCAAGGGGGGGAGAGGGGTGGCTAC
>NW_016838633.1:0-1145 GCF_001698545.2 Rhinopithecus bieti | reverse complement strand
GACAGCAGCCTGGCCAACATGGAGAAACCCCTTCTCTACTAAAAATACAAAAATTAGCCAGGCGTGGTGGCAGGTGCCTGTAATCCGAGCTACTCGGGAGGCTGAGGCAGGAGTACTGCTTGAACCAGGGAGGTGGAGGTTGCAGCGAGCCGAGATCGCACCACTGCACTCCAGCCTGGGCAACTGAGCAAGACAACGTCTCAAAAAACAAAAACAAAACGCCCATACACACCAAATACTCAAACTTAAAATGTTCACGTCAAATATATGTGAGTGTTTCATATGAACTGATGTTAGCACATTGTAATTATCTGTTTTGGAAATTTAAATTGCTGCATGTGGGTAGCTCGCATTGGCTGTCTTAATTGGTCAATTCATTATCACATCACGATGCAAGATACCCCACGGTTGCACGGTTGTCTTCTCTTTCACCTTGGTTATGTGAGTGACCGACAATTTCCCACAGGTTCTATGTATCATCCTAACATTACGGGACCATAACATTAACCTATGTTTAATGAACACATCTAAACTCAAAACCAATAATTTATCATTGTAGGTAAAAATACAACCGAAATGATGAGACAACTTCCCCAGGGAAAAGCGCTGCGTGCACAATCATTCTCTGCGCGATTTCATATTTCTCTAGTCCAATTCTCTGGGAACAATGACAGTGCTCTCTCTTCGCTCTTCCTCTAGTACCTACTTTTCACATGCAAAGGTGTAGACCCTAGTGGGAAATAATGCCTAAGACCACCAACCCCTTGATGGTTTGCTCATAACACTATGAATGAAACTTTCCAAATAATATTAACATCCATCTTTGTCTATCACCATTGCATCAATGTTTGTGTTATCCTATAAAGTTTAGAAGGCCTAGAAGGATGTTTTTGCTTTTTGCAATATAAAAAATGGCCTAGCGCAGACATAGATGATATAGATATGGATAGATAGGGGGTGGTATTTTGAAATTTGTTTCTCTAAGGGACTTATTTCACTTCAAATTTGAAATTATTCTGGTTTTAAATGTAACAAATGATAAACCTTATAGAATGACAACACAATTGAACATGTTATAAAGGCACAGGGTATATCAAATGATGAACCAATCATTTCATGTTGAGGTTAATACTGTTTTTTTTTTT
>NW_016838632.1:0-1862 GCF_001698545.2 Rhinopithecus bieti | reverse complement strand
GGCTTGGCGGTGGTCGCTTGGCTTGGCGGTGATCGCTTGGCGTGCCGTGGCAGTGATCACTTGGCTTGGCATTTCTGGCTTGGCGGTGCTCCTGTCATAGATTGGAAACCGCGGGCTTTCCTCCTGGGAGGTTGTGGCCAAGGTAGCAGCTCGCTACTGATGGCCTGCTGGGGTGGACAAAAGCGGGGAGGGACTAAGGGGTCTCTGAAGCCGGCAGTCTCCTCCATGAGGAAGACCCCTCGCGTCGGGAGCGAGGAGGACCAGCGCTGGTGGAAAAACAGCGCTATTGAAAGCGAGCACGTTGAGGGCGCCTTAGACCAGCCCCAGCACGACGTCCGCCTGGAAGATCTCTGTGAGCTCCACAGAGCTGCCCAGTCCGGCGATGGCCCTGGGGTGGAGCGCGTCCTGGCTCCTGGAGACACTGGCGTGGACAAGAGGGATAGGAAGAAGAGGTAATGGCCAGGCGAAGGAGGCGGGCGCGCCATCCTGTCGGGGACACCGGCTTTGTGGTGCGCGCAGGCCCCATGGCACCCGGGATGGGGGAACCTCGGAGGGGTCAGGTGCCTAGGCCTCTTAGTGAACTCGGGAGGCGGAAGTTGCAGTGAGCCGAGATCATGTCACTGTACTCCAGCCTGGGCAACAGAGTGAGACTCTGTCTCAAAAAAAATATATATATATATATATATATATTTTTGGTAGAGATGAGGTCCCGCTATGTTACCCAGGCTGGTCTCAAACTCCTGGGATCAAGCCCTTCTCCTGCCTTGGCCTCCCAAAGCACCAGGATTACAGATGTGAGCCACCATGTTAGGCTTAATCCGTCTTGAGTTAATTTTTATATATGGTTAGAGATAGGGATCCAGTTTCGTTCTTCTACATGTGGCTATTCAATTTTCCCAACACCATTTATTGAATAGGGTGTTTTTTGTCCAGTTTATGTCTTTGTACACTTTGTGAAAGGTCAGTTGGTTATACGTATTTGGCTTTATTTCTAGGTTCACTACTCCGTTCCATTGGTCTATGTATGTACTTTTATACAAGTACCATGCTATTTTGGTTACTTTAGCCTTGTATGGTTTGAAATCTGGTAATGTGATGCCTCTGGCTTCGTTTTGTTTACTTGGGGTTGCTTTGGCTATTCAGGCTCTTTTTTGATTCCCTGTGAGTTTTAGGAGTATTTTCTCTAATTCTGTGAAGAGTGACAGTGGTACGTCGATAGGAATTGCATCGAATCTGTAGATTGCTTTGGTGAATATGGTCATTTTCACTGTATTGATTCTTCTAATCTATGAACATAGGGCATATTTCCATTTGTTTGTGTCATCTATGATTTCCTTCAGCAGTGCTTTCTAGTTCTCCTTGTAGAGATCTTTCACCTCCTTGGTTAAGTATATTCCTAGGTTTTTTTGTTGTTGCAGCTATTGTAAAAGGGATTAGGTTCTTGATTTGATTCTCACCTTGGTCATTCTTGATGTTTACTAGTGCTACTGATTTATGTACATTGATTTTGTAACCTGAGACTTTTACCGATTTCATTGATCAAATCTAGGAGTCTTTAGGGTTTTCTAAGCTAAAAGATTATGTCATAGGCAAACAGAGATAGTTTGACTTTCTCTTTTCCAATTTGGATGCCCTTTCTTTCTTTCTCTTATCTGATTGCTCTGGCTAGGACTTCCCAGTTTTATTCTAAACATGCATGAAATAAGAAGTAAAATGGAAAGTAATTGATGATTAGTTTATTCCATATCTCTCATATGCAGAAAAAATTAATTCCAAATTCAATGCTGAAACACACATTATCCTTTACTTTTATATTAAATATTAGATCCTGTCTTGTTCCAAAAGAGATTTTAAAATTGCTT
>NW_016838631.1:0-255 GCF_001698545.2 Rhinopithecus bieti | reverse complement strand
GAGCCTTCCCTGTTAAAAGATTTCCCTTTGCCTCCACCTCCAACCTCTTTGCCTATGTCAGGTCAGGTTTTCTCTGTGCCTTTTCCTCCTGTAGGAGAAAAGAAGTAATTGAAGGAAAGGGATGATTTCGAGGAATTAAATTTATTCCCAATAACACGGGCTGCTTTCGGCCCCAATGCTCAGTTCCCAAATGGTGGCCAGAATGTGACTTTTACAGCCCTACAATTTAAATTTTGAAAGAAATGAAAGCTGCAA
>NW_016838630.1:0-1059 GCF_001698545.2 Rhinopithecus bieti | reverse complement strand
TGAAAACCCAGGACCCAAGTGGTAATGTGGCCCATCAGAGAGCAAATATTTTGTCAGTGGTAGAGCCAGGCCCAGTACCTAGGTTCCCTGGGTCCAGCCTACTGTTTTTTCTTCCCTCTATACCACAACGATAACAAGTTAAAGGAGGATAAAAGGCCTGTATATTTATCACACAAAACACAAATTTATATTTTTTTAACCTACTATATTTTAGAACATTAACAAAACACAAATTTAAAGGAAAATAAAATTACATTTTATTCAAGCCTTTTAGAGTGCAATCATAATTTCATCAAGCAGAATTTGCAGTCTACAATAGAGAAATTACTGTAAGTATTTTTAAAATTATACTACCTTTTAATAAAAGACTCAGACAGCTATCAGTGTTATGAATAAGCAAACACAGTAAATATGAGTAAACAAGGCTAATTATAATAATTGTATCCATGTTTCCAGAGGAAATATCCATGTTGTATGTTTCCTCCATACATACAACATACACATGTGACATGCTAACAGCTAAGAGAGCTGATTAAATTATTAAACTAAATCTGTTATGTAATAAAAGATTTCATATCTTCTATCTACCTACCTACCTACCTATCTAGTTATGGCAGCATTAAGGAGACCACTGTCAGGAAGATAAGCCATACGTGTGTAAAGATAATTTGAAATATAAATTATGAAACAAGAATGTTAAAAGTAACTCAGTGATACATACAGGGCTCACAGGTATTCAGAAAAGAGAAATAACCTTGGAGATATATTCAGACTCTTTTCAAGGCAATTTTTAAAAAATTTCCAAATGCAACAATTTCTATGACTCAAAGTTATCTGGTGCACGGAAAAACAGCACCCATCAGTTTTTGCTCAAATGCCATTTCCTCAGATCTGATCTCTCTAATATTTCTGGTGGAATGCATTCATTACAATGAAATCACAGGCAAGGACAGATTGCTACATAGGCATTTCAGGATCCAACTTAATCTTATATTCTAAGAAACATCTGTGCTTTTAGGTCAGCCACTGTAATTGCTGCTGACTGAAGATAAGAAACTG
>NW_016838629.1:0-1033 GCF_001698545.2 Rhinopithecus bieti | reverse complement strand
CGAAGACCCAGGACCCAAGCGGTAATGTGGCCCATCAGAGAGCAAATATTTTGTCAGTGGTAGAGCCAGGCCCAGTACCTAGGTTCCCTGGGTCCAGCCTACTGTTTTTTCTTCCCTCTATACCACAACGATAACAAGTTAAAGGAGGATAAAAGGCCTGTATATTTATCACACAAAAACACAAATTTATATTTTTTTAACCTACTATATTTTAGAACATTAACAAAAACACAAATTTAAAGGAAAATAAAATTACATTTTATTCAAGCCTTTTAGAGTGCAATCATAATTTCATTAAGCAGAATTTGCAGTCTACAATAAATTAAAGTATTTTTTAAATTATACTACCTTTTAATAAAAGACTCAGACAGCTATCAGTGTTATGAATAAGCAAATACAGTAAATATGAGTAAACAAGGCTAATTATAATAATTGTATCCATGCTTCCAGAGGAAAATCCATGTTGTATGTTTCCTCCACACATACAACATACACACGTGACATGCTAACAGCTAACAGAGCTGATTAAATTATTAAACTAAATCTGTTATGTGATGAAAAAGATTTCATATCTTCTATCTACCTACCTATCTAGTTATGGCAGCATGAAGGAGACCACTGTCTAGTCAGGAAGACAAGCCATACGTGTGTAAAGATAATTTGAAATATAAATTATGAAACAAGAATGTTAAAAGTAACTCAGTGATACATACAGGGCTCACAGGTATTCAGAAAAGAGAAATCACCTTGGAGATGGGAAATTTTTTAAAAATTTCCAAATGCAACAATTTCTATGACTCAAAGTTATCTGGTGCACAGAAAAACAGCACCCATCAGTTTTTGCTCAAATGCCATTTCCTCAGATCTGATCTCTCTAATATTTCTGGTGGAATGCATTCATTAAAATGAAATCACAGGCAAGGTCAGATTGCTACATAGGCATTTCAGGATCCAACTTAATCTTGTATTCTAAGAAACATCTGTGCTTTTAGGTTAGCCACTGTAATTGCTGCTGACCGAAGATAAGAAACTA
>NW_016838628.1:0-1922 GCF_001698545.2 Rhinopithecus bieti | reverse complement strand
GCAATAATTCTTTAAGAAAAAAAATAGTTTATATAAAAGTATGAGCAAATTAAGACATGTAAAATAATAAATCACACCCATCAAAATTACTTTAAATGCATGCTACTGCTGTGATCGACAATACATTTATATAGAAATCCATATATATGCATTTCTGTACATATATTCAAATGTAGTATCTTTGTCATTAAGAAACTAATTTACTTTAGCTAACAGCCATGATTGCTAACATACAAGTTCAAAAAAAGTTATATGAATACATGGGATGGAATCTTGTAGTTCATTTTACTATATGTAAGCATTGCTTGACTTCAGAAGTAAAAGTAATAATGTATTTTAAAAATCATTAATTTAGCTACATGCAGAAGGAAAACACTATTATGCAATGCAAAATGACTTGATTCTAATCCATTTCAAAAATGCTCATTAAGGGGAAGAAAAGCTAAAAACAGAAATAAATCTGTAAGACTAAAGGCAGAAAATAGAAGTGGTCTTTCTTTTAAATCTTATGAACTAACTTTCCTGAAATTCTCTTATTGTAACAAAACTGTCCTCTGAGATTAAGTCACCTATCAAATTCCTAAAATGGCTGAATTGTTTTAAAATCCCCATTTACTCACAACTCCCCAAACCCACCAAGATTCCATTTGGAGAAATGATTTTAAAATTTTCTCAGTAGTATTTATTCTACTATTTTCCCCCAATTCTGTTCTCTTAAAAATATCCATTAGAGTCAAGAGAAACAGCAGTCAGGGGAATACACTTCTTTCTCCCCAGAAGAAATGCAGTTCCACAAAGGGACAGCTGGACACCTGCCGTAATGATGGGGAGAAAATAAATGCTCTCCCTCAATTGTTTCTCCACTCCCACCCAGCATTCTGCTCAGCTGCCCATGCTCTGGTTTCTGCCTCCTGCCATTGAGCTGAGGGTCCCTAGTGGCTCCTCAGTCCAATAAAGAGAAGGCAAGGCAGCCAAGGCCACTGAAGTTGCTGGACTTTGCCTTCCCTGTCTCATGGAAGGCACGCAGGCCTAAGTGGAATTTCAATCACTTCTTTTTCTCTTTCTCTCTCAACAAAACTCAGGCCGTCAGTTTTCTGCCAGAAGTATGAGATAGTAGCACAATACATTTAAGTAAGTTTAGATTCCAATTAATTGGCTTAAAGGCCTGGTAGTTGTGGGTTACTGTTTCTTAGTAAATGGAGATGAAAACTTTAAGAATTAATAAAGGCTGCTAAGAATGGAAACAGGCCAGAAACCACATATCTTCACATAATTACCTTTCTCCCTTTCAGAGCCAAAAGCAGAAAAATTGAATGAGCAGGTAAAGAATTAATATTAATCACAGATTTAGAGACCCAGAAAAAACAGGTGCTGAGCTACACATTCACATACAATGAGAAAAAAAATCACTCCAGTGGAATAAACACACTAAAGCTGCATGAAAATTTTTGAACAAGGCTACCCATTTTTAATAAGTCATCACCTTTTCTTCACTTACCTACTGAAATAGCCAGGTCAACACTATTAGGAAACCTACTTAAATACTTTAACACAATCTCCAAACACCCTTCTTTGTTGAATATAGACACTGCTCTACTACTGCATTCACTAAATTGAAGGGGGAAAAAAAAGTTTTACTATTCACATTTTAACAGTAGGAAATCAACCATAGCAATCCATAAAAAAACAAATCAGGCTTTATAAACCAAGGAGTTGGAATCAAACACCCACCATTTTTATCGATGAAGGAACTAACACCCATTCATATTCACTATACATGATAACTGGCTATCTATATTTTATCTCTATCACAGTGGGACCTTTTCATCAATCTCTTTGCCATGATGCCAGTTTCCTTATAGAAGGTTAAAGCTGGAAGAGATATTGTAAATCATTTAATTCAACTCCCCGTTTTATAAATG
>NW_016838627.1:0-307 GCF_001698545.2 Rhinopithecus bieti | reverse complement strand
GGCGGTATTCTGTCACACGCCATCAAGCCTGAGCTATTGTCAGGGCCTGTCCATCATGTGCTCCTATCATTGCACCCTTTTTAAGTCCAGGTATTAACCCCCGGGGCACTCAACAGAATCACATTTGGCAAATGGATGTAACTTATGTCCCTTCTTTTGGTCGTTTAAAATATGTTCATCATACAATTGATACATGGTCACATTTCCAATGGGCTACACCATTACCTTCTGAAAAGGCTGACTCTGTTATTACTCATTTGCTTACTTGCTTTGCAGTTATGGGTGTTCCTGCTGAATTAAAAACTGA
>NW_016838626.1:0-1902 GCF_001698545.2 Rhinopithecus bieti | reverse complement strand
AATTACTTAATATCCATGTAAAAAATTAGTTTTCTTCTACTTTTTTTGGGTTTCATTTGCACCTCTCCTTTTTTCCTACTTAAGAATATATATATACATATACATATATATATATATACATACACATATACATATATATACATACACATATACATATATATGTATATATATGTATATATATATACACGCTAACTTTGTGCTTTAATTTATTCCAAGTGTCAGAAATGACCAATTAAGGACAAATTGAAACTCTTGGTCTTCTTTAGAATTTAAAAATCTTCATCCCTCAGAAGTTTCTGTCCTTTGCAGACAAGGCTGGGGAGCACAGCCTGAAACCTGCCACACCCACTGCAGCCACCCACCCACACTCACCCTCCTTGGATCCTTTCCTCCTTCGTTTCCGTTCTTCTCTTGCAGACCCTTTTTTCTCTTTGTGTCTCTGTCGGAGTGCTGTCTTAGGATCAGTAATCCAGGCTTGATAAACAAACTGAAGGGAGAAAGTTCAATTATTTTCTGGCCTTTTAATAATGAGAAATAAAAAAGGGACCTACACCAAGCTTCCCGACTTTTGAAATATTTTTTCCTCCCAACACAAACTAAACATCCCTGTGCTATTTTTATTATCATGAGATTCAATCTGTTTTAGAAAAAGACAACAGATGTTGTAGTAAATGTATTTCATCTGGCATCACGGATCTCATGAGATACACTGTGGGTTTACCATACAAACCATCATTTCTCCCAAGTCCCTACATCTCACCACCATTTGTGATATTACTGATACTTTTGCACTGTCCACAATAGGTATAAGCTGGAAGCCTCATTCAGTATCAGTAGTTTCTCCCGTCACAAATAAACTTGGAGTCAAAACAAAATAACATCTTTAATAGTCTTCTTTACTTTGGGAAAATAGTTTTGTGCATTTGATACTCATCCTTCTGAATAACAGCTATTACCAGCGACTTGAGAAAGCGGTTTGGAGAATGGTTAGTACTTTGCGAGAAAAAAAAAAATAGGACATTAAGGTTAAGGAGTTATTCCAGAATAGCATTAAAGAAAACCTGTGGGGCTTTTGGTTGCCTTTTGTCATTTTCATTCAAGAGCTGAAAACAGCTGCATTAATATATTATAACCGATAACCAGGAAACAGCAATTGTGAACAGCCCCCCACCAAGAGTCTCCCAAATCATGCAGAAAGAACAAAAAGAAAACCTTGATGGAAACAGTCAGCCATACAGCAACACGAAGTCAGGCAGGCATGCTTCTCATGCACCACAAACACACCGGGGTCTCAGGGAAGCTGGGTTTTTCATGATGATGATAAAGTTAAATAAATGTTTTCTGGGAGGGCTGTAAACCCAGATCTTATTCTATATTATTTTCAGATTTCTGAAATCTTTGAAAAACACAGCATAAGCAAATCAGTGGCATCGTGAAGTCAGTAGAAAGTAAAGAGAGATTCAACTTTTCCATATATGGAAACAGAAGGGTCATAGGTTACTATAATAGACAAACTGTTTCTTTTTTTCTCACTGGTAGAAATCTGAATTTTATGAGAAATTAAAACAAATGCAACATCTATATTATTTCTGAATAACAAATTCCAGGAGGCAAAAAATTATTTTATGCCAAAAGCATATTTTAAACAATGGGAAGATGAACTGGAATTTTCAGGAGGACTGAATAAAGGAATTTTTGGTAGATGTTTATGGGCTGTGTGAATTGGGATTCTATCAAGATCTTTGAGTTATAGTACATTAATAAGCAAACTTGCCTCAGCACAATATTGGTTGTTTTAAAATAATCTGGTTATTGAACATAAGAAATTTTCAGATTTAAGAGCAACATGTGGTGACATTTCCTTTAAAAGTGTTATCACAATATTGTTTTAGATGATGCACG
>NW_016838625.1:0-3533 GCF_001698545.2 Rhinopithecus bieti | reverse complement strand
TGTAGAATAACCTCCTGATGCTGGCTATCCTGGCCTTTGAAGTCACCATTTACCGCCATCAGGAATACTATCGAGGTCGAAACAACCTCACGGCCCCTGTGTCTAAAACTATCTTTCATGACATCACAAGACTACATCTAGATGATGGGCTTATTAATTGTGCCAAATATTTCGTAAATTACTTCTTCTACAAATTCGGTCTGGAGGTGAGTTTCCTTGCTGACATGTTTTATTTCTCTTTTCCATGAAAATTCAAAGAACTGCTTCTGGCCAATTGGCCACTGGAACCTTGTGATACATCTCCAGGCGTGATAGCTGTCTCCTTGAGAAGAACAGAAAGTATTTGTACTGATGGTTAACTGGCTTGACTGAAAGTTTTCCAAGATTGAGTGCTGAACACCCCCCTCCACAGCAGTGCCTTGGCCTCTCTGGATCTCCAGAGCAATCTAAATGCATGGCCATCAGTTGCCGTGTTAACAGGTTTCTTATTAAGAATAAAGTATTAATCTTCTGGCTGGGCGCGGTGGCTCACACCTGTAATCCCAGCACTTTGGGAGGCCAAGGTGGGTGGAGCTTCTGAGGTCAGGAGTTCAAGACCAGCCTGGCCAACATGGTGGAACCCCCATCTCTACTAAAAATACAAAAACTATCCATGCGTGGTGGTGCACGCCTGTAATCCCAGCTATTTGGGAGGCTGAGGCAGGAGAATTGTCTGAACCTGGGAGGCAGAGGTTGCAGTAAGCCAAGATTGCACCAGTGCACTCTAGCCTGGGTGACAGAACAAGATTCCATCTCAAAATAATTAATTAATTAATTAATATTAATCTTCTCTTTGTGCATTCTGAAACAATAAGCTGCAGCCAAAATGAACTGTTTTAACCTAAAATGGTTGTGATAGTGCCTGTGCCTTCATAGAATGAAGTAGGAATGGTGATGCTTCATGAGGAGATGAAAATTGCTGTTCTCTTTATTGTCTGAAGTGGTTATTATAACAGCTACTTAGTCAGTTTGTCCCTTGGGAGTAATCTGTACAGTATTTCTGTCTTCACGCAGAGACACTCAAAAAAGCAAGCACTGGTGAATCTGTGCAGACAGACTGGCCCTGAGGGATGTGGGTCTCTGCCATCTACAGACTTGATACCTATCACGAGTCCCCTTTCCCATAAGTCTGATTTTTTTTTTTTTTTTTGCCTCTTTTCATCTTTACACAGACCTGTTTCCTAATGTCAGTTAACGTGATTGGCCAGCGAATGGATTTCTATGCCATGATCCACGCCTGCTGGCTGATCGCTGTCTTATATAGACGCAGAAGGAAAGCCATCGCGGAGATCTGGCCCAAGTACTGCTGCTTCCTGGCGTGCATCATCACCTTCCAGTATTTCATCTGCATCGGCATCCCACCTGCTCCTTGCCGAGGTGAGCCTGCCCCTCCCTGGAGCCGTCTACTTTTAGAAGAAGCCATTACCGAGTGGACGGCTGGGAGAAGAGTGGTGAAGAAGAGTATTGATTGTGCTGTTCGCCACTTCCCTCCCTGCAGATTACCCATGGAGATTCAAGGGTGCCAGCTTCAATGACAACATCATAAAGTGGCTGTACTTCCCCAATTTCATTGTGCGGCCCAACCCTGTGTTTCTTGTCTGTAAGTGTTTCCACCGCAGGGCCACGGAATGCTGGTATCCGGGTTCACTGCTAATCATTCTTCGTGTGCTATGCATTAGTGCCTTTTGTCTTCCACTAGACTTCATAATCATGTAAAGGCTTGTCTTATGCATGAAGATCACAAGTCATTAATGGCTTGTACTCACCCTATTACACTTGTAAAATTAATAAATCAGTGTTTGAAATACCATATTCACTTGCATAATTTCACTTCCCCCAAAACACACACACACACACACACACACACACACATCTACGCAGCCACCTTTCAAAAGACAGACCAGAGAGGAAGGCTTTGTGTTTTGTGTTTACTGACTTTGTGGTTTCTGCTCCCAGTGCAGAGAAATCAACCCTGAACATGGGGCAGCAGGTGCTGGGAGATGCTTCCCAGATTTCAGTTGCTCTAGAATTGGGCTGCAGCCCCAAGGCCTTCCCAGGGCAGCTGGTGATCCAAAGGTCAGAGCAGCTCCCCCAAGACCAGAGTACTGGCTGCTACAGAAAATGCAAATGACTGCCCTGCCTAAACAAGTTGAAGTTTATTGAAAAAGCAAGGAAGCAGCTTGTGTGCAGGCTGCCAGGCAGGCTTGGCCTGAGGCCCTTTGTGGCAGTTGCTGGGAGGACAGCTGTCTCAGGCTGCTCTGTGCTGTCTGGCACTGGTCCACTACCTCCACCTGCTCTCACCACGCCTGTAGTGTGGCTTATGCTCTGGGGAGAATCTTTGGTTGCAAATGGAAAGGGGGATGGAAAGGATAAAGAAAAATGAGGCTGGGCGCAGTGGCTCACGCCTGTAATCCCAGCACTTTGGGAGGCCGAGGCGGGTGGATCACAAAGTCAGGAGATCGAGACCATCCTGGCTAACACAGTGAAACCCCGTCTCTACTAAAAATACAAAACATTAGCCAGGCGTGGTGGCGGGCACCTGTAATCCCAGCTACATGGGAGGCTGAGGCAGGAGAATGGTGTGAACCCGGGAGGTGGAGCTTGCAGTAAGCTGAGATCGAGCCACTGCCCTCCAGCCTGGGCGACACTCCGTCTCAAAAAAAAAAAAAGAAAAGAAAAGAAAATGAATATCTGCATCTGCCACACATAAAAAGATAAAGATGGGGAAATTGCTCAAGTGACCTCCTTAAAACTGGTGGGAGGTAAATGCAAATAAACACTGCAGTCTAAGAGACTCACGAAGACTAGTAAGTACCACCTAATACTTTCATCAATGTGCAAACAAAATCCAGAGACGCCTCGTGAGCTCCTGGAGTGTCTGTGGTCACTCTATGCCCTGCTAGGTGGAGAAGCTGTGACTTGGCCCCGACATTGGACTCCAGGATGAATTTTACTATGAACTTTGGAAACACAACTCACTTAGGAGCTGGGGAGTGGCTGTTGCTGTGTGATGACTGTGTGTTGCATTATGTAAATCAGAAGAGGATGAGGTGGCTTAATGATCTCACCTCTGCCTTGCCAGATGACTTCATGCTGCTTCTGTGTGCCTCCTTACAACGGCAGATTTTTGAGGATGAGAACAAGGCTGCAGTGCGAATCATGGCAGGTGACAATGTCGAGATCTGCATGAACCTTGATGCGGCCTCCTTTAGCCAACACAACCCTGTGCCAGATTTTATTCACTGCAGGTAACAAGAGCTTCACATTGGCTAAAAGCCACTTTCATGTGTGTACGTTGCTCCTCTATACTTTATCTGCTATACTTTGGAAATAGATGTGCTGAATTGTATGCACTGAAGCTAATAAATGCTGGACAGTGTGGGTCAGCAGCCTGGAGGCTGAGCCTCTGAATGACAGCACTGCACCTGCTTTTGTCCGTGTAAACCACCTCTTTATGGCCTCAGTTCTCCTCCTCTTGTTCAGACCAAAGCTGA
>NW_016838624.1:0-1228 GCF_001698545.2 Rhinopithecus bieti | reverse complement strand
AAGCTTTGGGTTTTATTCGAGGCTAAGCAAGTTGCTCCCATTGTTTGGAGACCCTCACACCTCTCCCTGCATTCTCTGTCCTTAGTGTTTGCAGCTGTCATTGCCCACCCTAGACTGCAGTAGCAGAATCTTCCTGTGGTTCTCCCAGTATGCCTTTATCCACACAGAGGAGCAGGGATACTCTGTCCTCATCTGCCCCTTTCCCTTAAATTGATAGATGCCTCTGAGAATATCAGCTCGAATTACTAGTTCATCCTTTTCTCTTGCAACATCAATTCCTCCAAATCCAGTAGACTTAGACCCTGACCTTGCATATCTCTGTCCCTGATATCATTCCCTCCAGGAAACAGTCTTCTCTAATCCTCTTTTTAATGTATTCAGTTGTAAACATCTTTATGTTTCAGTTTAAGATACACCATAAAACCTATCCTTGCCACTCCAAGGCAAAATGATCTCTTCTTTCTAAAGTCCTAATGTTACATAAAGCCACATTTAACCCATGATATTCTTCTATATTTCATTCTTAAATGATTTTAGTTTTTGAAAGGTCTAGTATCACATGAACTGACACATGGAATTTTTTCCTCTGTAGGTTTCAGCTTTTTTCTATGAAGTTGAGTAATACAAATGGAATTTTGTAATATTATGTGATGTTGGGGATAATTAATTAATCAGAATTAATTTATTGATGTCTGTGCCCAGATGACTGCCTAACACATAGCTGGTACAACAATGAAACATGCAGGGAAACATGCAGCTTCCCTTCCAGCGTAAAGACAACTGTTACCGAGAGTAAGCGAAATGTATAGGATGTGAAATGGTTTGAAATTCTACAGTTAGAAATAAAGAGAACAAGGAGGATGGAGGTATCCAGGGGAACTTGTTGCAATCTTAAATTGAGAAATCAAGAAAGATTTCAGTGACCAAAGTATGTTTTAGCTGAGACCCCAGGAGCTGGAGGAATGAGTTGGGAGGACTTCTGTGTGAAGGGCAGGTGCCCCAAAATGAAGTGATCCTGGCCCAGTGGACAGTTAGGAATAATTTGCAGAGTTAGTTCAAGGACCTCATGACTCCAACTCCAAGGCAGTTACAGGAACCCAAGGAAGGTTGCTTGTTTTTCACCCCCTGAATCCTTATTTGTGTTCTTCCCTGTCTACACAAGGGGAAGATTTGGGAGCATTATTTTCTCAAATAATTTATAAACTATTTAGCATATTTTAGCATTTAT
>NW_016838623.1:0-618 GCF_001698545.2 Rhinopithecus bieti | reverse complement strand
CCCAAGATAGAACAGATAACAGGGATGAGCCCCCAGCCACTGCCAGGAAGATTTGCCAAAATGTTCTCCATTTAGAAACAGGGGCAGTGACGGGGCCTAGGGATGACCCCAGGGTTGTCACTCAAGCAGCAAGAAGGACAAGAAGCCCAGTTTGGCCGGGCAGTGGCTCAAGCCTGTAATCCCAGCACTTTGGGAGGCTGAGACGGGCGGATCACGAGGTCAGGAGATCGAGACCATCCTGGCTAACACGGTGAAACCCCGTCTCTACTAAAAATACAAAAAACTAGCCGGGCGAGGTGGTGGGCGCCTGTAGTCCCAGCTACTTGGGAGGTGAGGCAAGAGAATGGCATAAACCCGGGAGGCGGAGCTTACAGTGGGCTGAGATCAGGTCACTGCACTCCAGCCTGGGTGACAGAGCGAGACTCTGTCTCAAAAAAAAAAAAAAAAAAAAAAGAAGCCCAGTTTGCTACCCTGAGCCTTGGAGGACTTGGCCAGGGCTTCACAAGGCCCTGCAGGGGCAGCAGGGGAGCAAATCCACCCTTCTCTGGAGGAAGCAGCCACCATCCCCAGGAAGCAGCTGATGGGGGCACACTGGCAGAGCCCTCGTGTGCTGCCCTG
>NW_016838622.1:0-690 GCF_001698545.2 Rhinopithecus bieti | reverse complement strand
GAACCACATGCATTAGGTATTTGTCCTAATGCTCTCCCTCCACTTCCCCCCAACTCCCGATAAGCCCCAGTGTGTGATGTTCCCCTCTCTGTGTCCATGTGTTCTCCATTGTTCAACTTCCACTTATGAGTAAGAGCATGCGATGTTTGGTTTTCTGTTCCTGTGTTAGTTTGCTGATGATGGCTTCCAGCTTCATCCATGTCCCTGCAAAAGACATGAGCTCATCCTTTTTAATGGCTGCATAGTATTCCATGGTGTATGTGTGCCACATTTTCTTTATCCAGTCTATCATTGATGGGCGTTTGTGTTGGTTCCAAGTCTTTGCTATTGAAAGTAGTGCTGCAATAAACATACATGTGCATGTGTCTTTATAGTAGAATGACTTATAATCCTTTGAGTATATACCCAGTAATGGGATTGCTGGGTCAAATGGTATTTCTGGTTCTAGATCCTTGAGGAATCACCACACTGTCTTCCACAATGGTTGAGCTAATTTACGTTTCCACCAACAGTTTAAAAGTGTTCCTTTTTCTCCACATCCTCGCCAGCATCTGTTGTTTCCAGACTTTTTAATGATTGCCATTCTAGCCAGAGTGAGGTGATATCTCATTGTGGTTTTGATTTGCATTTCTCTAGTGACCAGCAATGATGAGCTTTTTTCCATACGTTTGTTGGCTGCATAAATGTCTT
>NW_016838621.1:0-580 GCF_001698545.2 Rhinopithecus bieti | reverse complement strand
GTCTCATAGAGTTACATTCATGTTTCGTGGAGCAGTCGATTAACACTGTCTTTGAGGAGCCTGAGAAGGGCTTCTTTTGATCTCATTGAGGCCACGCTGATAAAGGAAATTTCATCAGTTCAAAACGTGAAAGAAGCTTTCTGAGAAACTTCTTTCTGATCAGTGAGTTAATCTCACAGACTTACAACTTAGACCTCAGGAAGCAGGTTGCTAACACTCTTTTCGTGGAAACTGCAAAGTGATATTTGGGAGCCCATAGGGGCCCCTGGTGAAAAAGGAAATATCCTCACATAACAACTAGAGAGAAGCTTTCTGAGAGATTGCTTTCTGAAGTGTGACTTCCTCACACAGAGTTCCACCCTTCCCTTCTTGGAACAGTTTGCTAACACTGTTGTCGTGGATTCTGCAAAGTGATATTTGGGAGCCAATAGGGGCCCATGGTGAAACAGGAGCTATTCTCATATAAAAACCAGAGAAAAGCTTTCTGAGAGATTGCTTTCAGATATCTGCCTTCATCACACAGAGTTCCACCCTTCCCTTCTTGGAACAGTTTGCAAAAACTGTGGTCATGGATTCTGCA
>NW_016838620.1:0-649 GCF_001698545.2 Rhinopithecus bieti | reverse complement strand
TGCGAACACTCTTTTCGTGGAAACTGCAAAGTGATATTTGGGAGCCCATAGGGGCCCATGGTGAAAAAGGAAATATCCTCACATAATAACTAGAGAGATTTCTGAGAGATTGCTTTCTGATGTGTGACTTCATCACACAGAGTTCCACCCTTCCCTTCTTGCAACAGTTTGCTGACACTGTTCTCGTGGATTCTGCAGAGTGATATTTGGAAGCCCATATGGGCCCACGGTGAAAAATGAAGTATCCTCACATAAGAACTAGAGAGAAGCTTTCTGAGAGATTACATTCTGATGTGTGACTTCATCACACAGAGTTCCACGCTTCCCTTCTGGGAACAGTTTGCTAACACTGTTGTAGTGGATTCTGCAAAGTGATATTTGGGAGCACATAGGGGACGATGGAGAAAAAGGAAGTATACTCACATAAAAACTAGAGAGAAGCTTTCTGAGAGATTGCTTTTGGATGTGTGACTTCATCACACAGAGTTCCTCCCTTCCCTTCTTGGAACAGTTTGCTAACACTGTTGTCGTGGATTCTGCAAAGTGATATTTGGGTGCCCATAGGGGCCCATGGTGAAAAAGGAAATATTCTCACATAAGAAATAGAGTGAAGTTTTCTGAGAGATTGCTTTCTGATGTGTGACTTAAT
>NW_016838619.1:0-416 GCF_001698545.2 Rhinopithecus bieti | reverse complement strand
TGAGGACTAAGCTTTATCTCTGTGAGATGAATTCACAGATCACAATGAAGTTTCTCAGAAAGCTGATTTTACGTTTTGAACTGATGATATTTCCTTTCTCAGCGTAGGCCTCAATGCGATCCAAAGAAGCCCTTTTCATGTTCCTCAAAGACTCGGTTAATGGACTGCTCCACGAAACATAAGTGTAACTCTGTGAGATGAATTCACACATCACCAAGAAGTTTCTAAGAAAGCTTCTTCCTAGTTTTCATTGGAGGATATTTCCTTTGTCACCGTAAGCTTCATTGTGCTAAAAAGTATCCCACTGCAGTTTTCCAGAAGACTGTGTTAGCAAACTGATCCCTGAAGAGAAACGTGTACCTCTGTGAGTTGCATTCACACATCGTAATGCAGTTTCTCATGAGGTTTCTTTCCAG
>NW_016838618.1:0-578 GCF_001698545.2 Rhinopithecus bieti | reverse complement strand
TTGTGCAGTTTGATAACACTGTTTTCGTGGAATCTGAAATAGGATATTTTGAGTGCCTTGAAGCCTATTGTGACAAAGGAAATATCCTCTGACAAAACGAAAAGGAAGCTTTCTGTCAAACTGCTTTGTGATGTGTGAATTCGTCTCATGGAGTTACACCATTCTTTTTATTGAGAAGTTTGCTAACACTTTATTCATGGTATCTGCCATGAGATATTCCAGAGCACCTTGAAGAATATGGTGAACAAGGAAATATCCTCAGATAAAAACTAGAAATAAACTTTCTGAGAAACAGCTTTGTGATGTGTGAATTCATCTTACAGAGATACACTGTTCTTTTCATGGATCAGATTGGTAGCACTGTTTTTGGGAAATCAGAGAAGGGATATTATAAATGGCATTGATGTCTATGGTGACAAAGGAAATATCCTCAGATGAAAACTAGAATGAAGCTTTCTGAGAAACTGCTTTATGATATGTGATTTTATCTCACCGAGTTACACTGCTCTTTTCACTGAGTAGTTTGATAACACTGTTTTCGTGGAATTTGCTATGGGGTATTTCGGAGTGTATTGAAG
>NW_016838617.1:0-581 GCF_001698545.2 Rhinopithecus bieti | reverse complement strand
GTCCATGACAGTTTCCAAGCTGCATAATGTAAAGAAAGCATTATCTATGTGAGATGACTACACATATCACAGAGTAGTTTCCTAGAAAGCTTTTTCCAGTTTTAGTCTGAGGCTATTTCCCTTTTAACCATTGGCACCAACATGCTCCCGAATATCACTTGGTACCTGTTTCTCCAAAAGGGTTTCCCCGACGCTGTATGAGAAGAGAGGTATAACACTGTGAGTGGAATGCACACGTCACAAGGCAGTTCCTCAGAAAGCTTCTCTCCAGTTTTGGTCTGAACATATTTCCTTTTTCACCATAAGCCTCAAAGTGCTCCCGAATATCCCGTCACATGCTAAGCATACACAGGGTTAGAAAACTGCTCAATGAAAAGAGGGGCTTAACTGAGTGAGAGCCATTAAGACGACACAGAGCAGTTTCACAGAAAGCTTCCTTCTGGATTTTACCTGAGGATATTTCTTTCTCCATGTTCTAAGGATCGTTCCCAAATGTCCTTCCTCAGATTCCACAAAAACAGTGATTTCAAGCTGTTCAATCCAAAGAACGGTTTAGCTCTATGAGACGAATACACACATCG
>NW_016838616.1:0-412 GCF_001698545.2 Rhinopithecus bieti | reverse complement strand
CCCATGGTGAAAAGGAAATATCCTCACATAATAACTAGAGAGAAGCTTTCTAGAGATTGCTTTCTGATGTGTGACTTCATCACACAGAGTTCCACCATTCCCTTCTTGGAACAGTTTGCTAACACTGTTGTCGTGGATTCTGCAAAGTGATATTTGGGAGCTCATTGAGGGCTATGGTGAATAAGGAAATATCCTCAGATCAAAACTGGAAAGAAGCTTTCTGAGAAACTGCATTGCCATGTGTGAATGCAACTCACAGAGTTACACGTTTCTCTTCAGTGATCAGTTTGCTAACAAAGTTTTCTGGAAATCTGCAATGGGATACTTCTTAGCAATGAAGCTTACGGTGACAAAGGAAATATTCTCAGATGAAAACTACAAAGAAGCTTTCTTAGAAACTTCTTGGTGATGT
>NW_016838615.1:0-415 GCF_001698545.2 Rhinopithecus bieti | reverse complement strand
AAACCTGCACGTTCTGCACATGTACCCCAGAACTTAAAGTATAATAATAATAATAATAACAATAATAAAAAGATAAGATGTCTTTAAAGAAAAATATGATAATACTTTATTCTTAAATTGAACTTGAATTAATTGACATGGTATGTATAATAATAAACAATGATGAAAAACATCCTTATAAATAATAAGTCACCACTGATGTGTTTTGGTATATTTAAAGTGATACTAATGGTTTTATTACAGTAAGGGAGACTCTTTTTTTGGTAAGTAATTAATAATCATAATTTTAGTGGACAAATGTAAAAGTTGTGAATAATGAAGAGTCTTCAGGACTTGTGTGTAAAGGGCAACAACAAAGTTGTTAGATACATAAATTTAAAATGCATTTGTAATGAATTAATACAATTTTGCAAAA
>NW_016838614.1:0-414 GCF_001698545.2 Rhinopithecus bieti | reverse complement strand
TTTTACACCTAGGGCAGAAGCCTGGAGCTTTTGCCTCTAAGGTCTTAGCTAGCTCTCCCTTACAATCCCTAGCGAAGTGTCCCACTTTTCCGCACTTGAAGCACCCCTTGCTATTTTTATTTTTACTAGCGAGGAAGTCTTTTATGGTTTGTCCACTAAAGGCAGCAGCCATAGCCAAGCCCTGTTGATATGAGGGCCCTATGTCTGAACAGAGGCGGATGTAGCCTGTTAAGTCTGTTTTCTTTCTATAAGGTCTGATTGCTGCCTGACAAGCCGGGTTAGCGTTTTCGTAAGCTAATTGTTTTACATAATCCACCCCTGCCTCGGCATTTCCAAATATTCTGCTGGCCGTGGTTAAAAGTCTATGTACAAAGTCTGCAAAGGGCTCATCAGGTCCTTGTTTGACCCCGTGAG
>NW_016838613.1:0-651 GCF_001698545.2 Rhinopithecus bieti | reverse complement strand
TGGAGAAGTCCATTAACACTGTGTTTGAGGAACTTGAGAAGGGCTTCTTTGGATCGCATCGAGGCCTACGCTGATGAGGGAAATTTCATCCGTTCCAAACGTGAAAGGAGCTTTCTGAGAAACTTCTTTCTAATCTGCGAGGTCATCTCACAGACGTATAAGTTAAACATTAGGAAGCAGTTGGCTAACAGTCTTTTCGTGGAATCTGGAAAGTGATATTTGGGAGCCCATAGGGGCCCACGGTGAAAAAGGAAATATCCTCACATAATAACTAGAGAGAAGCTTTCTGAGAGATTGCTTTCTGATGTGTGACTTCATCACACAGAGTTCCACCCTTCCCTTGTTGGAACAGTATGCTAACAAATTTGTCAAGGATTCTGCAAAGGTATATTTGGGAGCTCATTGAGGGCTATGGTGAAAAAGGACATATCCTCACATAATAACTAAAGAGAAGCTTTCTGAGAAACTGCATTGAAATGTGTGAATGCAACTAACAGAGTTACACGTTTCTCTTCATTGATCAGTTTAACGAAGTTTTCAGGAAATCTGCAATTAAATAATTCGTAGCGCAATGAACCTTATGGTGACAAAGTTAATATCCACAGGTGAAAACTAGAAAGGAGCTTTCTTGGAAACTTCTTGGTGATGTGT
>NW_016838612.1:0-1226 GCF_001698545.2 Rhinopithecus bieti | reverse complement strand
AACTTTCTTATCAGCTTAAGGAGATTTTGGACTGAGACGATGGGGTTTTCTAAATGTACAATCATATCATCTGCAAGCAGGGATAATTTGACTTCTTCTTTTCCTAACTGAATACCCTTGATTTCTTTCTCTTGCCTGATTGCCCTAGTCAGAACTTCCAACACTATGTTGAATAGGAGTGGTGAGAGAGGACATCCCTGTCTTGTACCAGTATTCAAAGGGAATGCTTCCAGTTTTTGCCCATTCAATATGATATTGGCTGTGGGTTTGTCATAAACAGCTCTTATTATTTTGAGATACGTTCCATCAATATCGAATTTATTGAGAGTTTTTAGCATGAAGATCTGTTGAATTTTGTCAAAGGCCTTTCCTGTTTTGCTTATTTCAGTTAACGTAATGACCTCCAGTTCTATCCCTGTTGTTGCATGAGTTCATTCTTTTCTATGGTAACATGATTTCCTTCTTTTCTATGGTTTTTCTCTTTGTTTCTGTTTATACGCTGAATTACCTTTATTGATTTGTGTATGTTGAACCAGCTTTGCATCCCAGGGATGAAGCCCACTTGATCATGGTGGATAAGCTTTTTGATATGCTGCTGGATCCGGTTTGCCAGTATTTTATTGAGGATTTTGCATCGATGTTCATCAGGGATATTGGTCTAAAATTCTCTTTTTATGTTGCGTCTCTGCCAGGCTTTGGTATCAGGATGATGCTGGCCTCATAAAACGAGTTAGGGAGGATTCCTTTTTTTCTATTGATTGGAATCGCTTCAGAAGGAATAGTATCAGCTCCTCTTTGTACTTCTGGTAGAACTCGGCTGTGAATCCATCTGGCCCTGGACTTTTTTTGGTTGGCAGGCTGTTAATTATTACCTCAATTTCAGAGCCTGTTATTGGTCTATTCAGAGATTCAACTTCTTCCTGGTTTAGTCTTGGGAGGGTGTATGTGTCCAGGAATGTATCCATTTCTTCTAGATTTTCTAGTTTATTTGCTTAGAGGTGTTTATAGTGTTCTCTGATGGTAATTTGTATTTCTGTGGGATTGTTGGTGATATCCCCTTTATCACTTTTTATTAAATCTATTGGATTCTTCTCTCTTTTCTTCTTTATTAGTCTTGCTAGCGGTCTATTTTGCTGATCTTTTCAAAAAAGCAGCTCCTGGATTCACTGATTTTTTTGAAGGGTGTTTGTGTCTCTATCTCTTTCAGTTCTGCTCTGATCTTAGTT